>NC_133661.1:178352386-178652386 GCF_037893015.1 Macrotis lagotis | reverse complement strand
TGATCTCTCATCATACATTTCAAAAATTGGAATAGATAATTTCTTGCTCTCAAAATGAATGTCCCTAGAAATTAGACCTCTATGCACAAGAGAATAAAATACATTTAAATTGGTTATTACATTCTCCTTAAGTTGTCTTGATTTCTTTTTTCAGTGATTCTTTGACTATTAGTTTCAATCCTGAGAAAAGATTTAGCTGAAAGACTATGGAACTTAGTATGTTTAACGGATGAAATAAAGCTGTCAGAAAAACATATTGAAGCCAATATGAATGTATCTAGATTCTTTTTTTCCAAGGATATAATATTAAAATGTGCTTTATATGTCCAGACATTGTTGAGTGTCGATGTGGCAAAAATGGTATTTAGAAAAACCTTCAGGCATAAATTGTCTAGTTGTTTTTGAGGCCTGATGGTGCAGGCCTTGTTCCTTTTTTAAACAAAAGATATCAATAAAATAATCATTGGGTAGATGTAGGACTGGTCTTGGAATCAGTAATACAGTGATTCAAGTCCTACCTTTAAAATCTAACACTGTAATGATAGGCAATGGCCTCCCAAGTGACTCCCTAACACATAAATTTCAGATGAGTTGCGAATTTACATCAGTGAAAGTAACTTCCAGAAAGAAGTTTCTCTACATTGAAAGGAAGGAGGTGAGGGAACATGATGATGATGATGATGATGATGATGATGATGATGATGATGATGTTTTTCCTTTGTTCTAAAAGAAGATGGTGACATCAGGGAGATGATGCTGTGACAAGCAAGTAAGTTAAATTTAAGTGAAGGGGATGGTGTTCTAAGTCAAAAGCCTCACTTTCTCCTTCAGAATCATCTGGGTCCAATGTCCAGATATGAATCAGGATGACTGTGATGGGAGGCATAGCTACTACATATCAAGTGTCTGAAGCTAAATTTGAACTCAGGTCCTCTTGAGTCTAGGACTGGTGCTCTATCCACTGTACCATCTATGTAGTTTTCTCTAATATGCCAGGAACTTTGATAAACATTCCACAAATATTAAATATTAGTATTTGCTCCTCACAATAAATCTGAGAGATAAGGCTAATATTATCTAATATATATATATGTATATATGTATATACATATATATATATATATATGTGCTAATATTGAGAGAACTAAGACAAGCAGAAATAAAAATGACTTGCTTGGAGTCACACAGCTATTAAGTGTCACTGCCTGTATTTGAAATCAGGTCTACCTAAATCCAAGTCCAATGACTTTGTCCATTGTACCACCTTGCTGTATTGATTAAATCACAAGTCTGGTAAAAAAAAAAAAGATGGATGGATTGATAGATAGAAATAGATATCTATCTGTAGTTATATCTATGTATCAAGTTCTGATTACTTATTTGTATCCACAACTCTTTATCTATTGTTGTTGCTCTCCATTATTGAAGAGGACTAATGACATCAGGAGTATAATGCGTTTGTTGACTTGTAAGTGAATTGCATTTAAGTGAGGCAGAGGTGTGCAAAATATCAGCCTCATTCTCGCTTTCAGATTCATTGGAGTCTAGTGGCAAGACATAAGTCAAGACAACTAGAGATGGCCCCCAGATGCAGTTGGCCCTTCCTTCTAAGCTGAGGTCGTTCCCCAATTTCAGTTTGTATGAGACAATACCATTTCAGTTATTAAAGGCTAGGTAAGAATTGAAGCAAAAGATGGTCTAGTTTGCATTCATAAAGAATCAATCAAGGAGGGGAAAAAACCTCAGAGTTTCTGGACAGAAACCAATTGAGACAGCATGAAATAGTAGAAAACCTGAGTTCCTTTACTACTTTGATGCTTAGTAGTATTGTTACCCTAAGCAAGTCATTTCAACAATGTGTGGCCCTTAATAACTTCCAAGGATTTAAAGACACTTTATAGATAGGTTTTAATCCCCCTACAATGGTCAAGAAAGTTCACATACTGGGAGCTCCCCATCCTAAACAAATGGCCATTATTCTTTTATGAATAAACAAGGAAATAAATTTCCAGTATTCATTCTGCTGACCTAATAAAATCAGCTAGGTAATGTAGTGGATAGAGCATTGTGTTTAGAATCAGGAAGATTCATCTTACTGAGTTCAATGTGTCTTACTTGCCATGTAATCCTGGGCAAGTCACATAACCCTGCCTCAGTTCTTCATTTGTAAATTGAATTAGAGAAGGAAATGGCAAGTCACTCTAGTATCTTTGCCTAAAAAAGTCTCAAAATGGAGTCATGAAAGGTCAGAAAAGACTGAAATGACTAAACAATAACAACATTGCTCATATTAGTAAAGGGCATTCTGGGCATTGGTGAGAAAATATTAGAACAATAAATTTGGAAGTCCAATTAATGGTATGTGAATATTATATGATTTATTTCCCAAGATTGATCCTTAAAGTTGGTGTTCTATCTGATTTCCAGAGTTCTTCATTTTCTCTTGATTAGTAGATGGGTTTATGTGGTAATGTTTTTAGACTGAGTTGTCTGTCAATGTTATTAGCCTGGGTTGAAGGAGTTTGAGGATGGGGAGCAATGTCATTGCTTTCTTCTTTCACTATGGTAATCATGATGATTCTTTCTTGGATTTCTGTCATCTAACTCTTCCACGGAAGGAGACAAAGGGTTCTGGCTTTTCTTCTACCCTGCCCTAACTGGAATATGCAAAAATTTTTCTTTCAGAGTCTAGAGGTTAGTTTAAAAAAAATTCAGATAAGGATTAAAACATCATTCACAAGGAGACAATCATCCAAGTTTTCAAAACATTAATGTTCCGTGTAACTATTTATGGTAGTAGGCCTTTACCTCTTATGAGGCGAACTTTTCTAGGTAAATTATACATAGCATCAAACCAGGTTTGAGCTCTAGGTAAGCTATAGGTATCTGGAATTTTTTTGTATTTTAGGGATAGCTGCCTCTCTTTGGTATACATTCTACTTCCTATTTTCATGTATGGGCCTCAGACTTCAGAAAAATTCTCCACTCTTTATTTCCAAACATTTTTCCTGTATTTCTCATGACATTCTCTAATGTCCTTCTTCAACATCTGGAATTTTATGACTAGAGCAGGAGTTCTTAATCTGAACTTGTTTCCTTTGTCTTTTTTAAAAATATTTGAATAGTTGTATTTCAATTGGATTAGGTTTTTTTTATTATCTTGTGTATTTTATGTATTTAGAAAAAATTATTTTGAGAAAGAGACCATAGTTTTTATTATTGTTGCTCAGTCATTTCAGTCATGTCTGACTCGGACACATTTGTGGTTTTCTTGGGAAAGATACTGGAGTTATTTGCCATTTTCTTTTCTATCTCATTTTATAGATGAGGAAACTCAAGGAAAGAGGGCTATGGACTAGCTTAGGGCCACACAGTTAATAAGTGTCTGTGACTAGATTTGAACTTGAGGAGATGAGTCTTCTTGATTCCAGACCTGGTACTCTATCTACTGTGCTAGGTCCATGATACTAAAATTAAATATATATATATTTATTATATTATAAAAATATATATTATATCATAAATATATAGTTTATTTATATTTATCTATTTATCTATGAATATATATATATATATATATATATATATACATATATAGTTTAAAAAACCCTGTTCTAGGTCTCCAGAAATATACAATTTGACCTATGTTCCCCAGATGAGAAATATATCTCCCTATTTGGTTAAAAAATTCCAGTTTATCCTTCACGTATAACTACTCCTCTCCCCATATCATCCACATAGATCCTGCAGCCTAGTCCTTTCTTCCCTTGGAGGTTTTTGTGTCTCAAGGTTCTTGTAAATCATATAGTTCTCTTGACTCCATTCTTTGTCCTGCTACATTTTCACAAAACAGGTAGAAGGTAATGGTTTGGGGGGGAAATAAACCTAGAAGAAAAAAAAAAAACACTTCATGAGGATATTGTTCTATGTCTAGTGTCTAAAGGTGTTAGTCCTGTGGAGCTTAATTATCTCCTCAGACAGAAGCTGTGGACTTAGATACTCTGACTGACAGCAAACCAGGTTCTCTTCCTCCTTCCAAGACCATCTACATGCCACTTTTGCTCTCCCACTAAATTATTATATCCCTCCCCACAAGGAAGTATGACTTTTCCACTCCTATCACTATAATTTCACATATATAAACCTTAATTTAAGTAAATAACAACACCCAAATTTCCACCCAAAATTTATACAGTAGAAAAATGTAGAGAAGTTTCTACTTAGAGAGAGAACCTCATAGAATATAAGTGGTTAGGGTTTCTCACCTTCTAAATCCCATTCACTATTTTCACTTAACAAGAAATTCTAAAACTCCAGTCAATGAATAGCCTTTTTTCCTGTACAGACCATATAACTTGAACTTCTGACTCATTCTTTTCCTGGTGAATTGAAGTGAAAAAACTAGAAAGAAAAATGAAGTTCCCTTTTTACCTTTATTTGTTGAACTGAGAAGGAACCAAAAGAAACTAGATGCTTCTACTTTGAGCTTTACCCTGGTGCCACTATATTCCCAGCACCAAAGGTACTTTCAGATTAAAGGCCTCAGGAAACTCAAAGCCCTCAGATCCAAACACCACAGATTTATAAAAATAAAAAAATAAAAAAGCAAATGATTTCTGAAATTCTAGAAGTTCACAACTCTCCACAACTTCATCAATATCACAGCTTCTTACAAATATCCTGATTTTTAAATCTTTTTACTTCTCCTACCACAATTTGTGATTGTGTAAGAACAAATAATTAGATGATTTGTTGCTTTACTCTTTTTTGAAGCTCTACTCTGATGCCTCAATGAAGGTGGACCTGTATTCTCTAAAACTCTTATCATTGCAGTACAGATTCTGGCAGGTCCTACTAAGCTGGAAAATCTTTGAGTAATGGCATAATAATCAGATGTGTGTCCATCACCTGAGAAACAACCTAATTAAACATCATAGTAAACATTTAAATTCTTGTTGACTTGAAACAAATTACATTCTGAGACGCTTATAACTAAACAACTTCCAAAGTACTTCTTGATCAGAGAATGGACTTTCTTGGAAAGGGTAGTGATTTGATTCAATGGAAATAAGTACTTGTAACAATGAAATCCCAATTCCTTGAAGTAGTGAGGTATTTATTGAGTACCTCAGTGCTTAGGTATCATGCTTAGGTATATAACATTTATAGGTTATAGGAAATAACTCAAATGATAGAAATGATTCCTGAATCCAGGAAGATCTCAGTATAGCTGAGGAAATTTTATGTATAAATTTAAAACAATTAATGGAATGATGGGATCTTCAAGATTGAATGTATTGGGATCCAGAGAAAGGGAGATCAATATTAGGTGACATACTAGAGAATATTTCTTGGAAGATACCAAATAGGAGCATATTAATAAGGGATGAATAGAATTACAAGAAGCAGAAACTACAAGAGAAAGCATTAAAAGTAGGAGGAGAAGTTTGAACAAAGATGTGGAGTAAAGAATAAACATGATATATTGGGTCTCATTCTTTTGGAAGGTACATTTTAGAAAATAATAGAAAAGGTATAGGGAGGACTAAATTTTGGAAATAAAGAAAGGAATTTAGACAATTCAGGATGCAATATCAGGTCATTATAGAATCATGAGAAGAGAGGAATGGCATCATAAAAATAATATTTTATGCCATCCACATCCAAAGAAAGAAATGTGTAGAATCTGAATGCAGACCAAAGCATACTATTTTTGCATTTTAAAGCTTATTTTATTATTTTTCTTTCTCCTATTTTTCCCCTTTAGCTCTGATTTTTCTTTAACAACATGACTAATATGGAAATGTGGTAAACATGATTGTCCATGTATCACCTCTATCAGATCATTTGCTGCCATGGGGAAGGGGAGAGGAAGGGTGGAAGGTAGAAAAATGTGAAATTCAAACTCTTACCCAAAAATGAATGTTGACATCTTTCTTTGTGTGTAATTGGGGGAAAAAGAAAATAACATTAAAAAAACAAAATAGTATTTTAGAAAAAGTGTCAGATAGTATTGTGATGAATAAATTATAAAGTGAGTCACTGAATGGAGAGGATCATTGTAGTAAACAAGATTTCAAATATTGAAGACCTAGGTTAGGATGTTGTAGTAAGAATAGATAGTTAAATATACATATACATACATGTACAACCAATGCATTTATTCATTTTCATGCCTGACCTTCATGACATGTTTTGAAGTTTTCTTGACAAAGATTTTGGAGTGGTTTGGCATTGCATTCTTTAATTTGTTTTACAGATGAGGAAATGGAGGCAGGTTAAGTGACTTGTCCCAAAGTTCATTGGTGTATATACATACATACATATATATATATATATATATATATATATATATATATATATATATATATATACATATAACTCTTTCCTTACTAGTAGAGATGAAGACTCTGCCTTATATGAGGAGTGTGGAAGAATTGGTAAGAGTTCTAGCCTTGGCATTCCTTTTTCTAGTCCCAAGAGAAGCTGGAGTAAAGTTTTAGCTCTGCCACTAACTACATTCAGGACCTTGGAACATGTGAATTAATCTCTCTAGCCTTGGTTTGTTGGTGTTGTTGCTTGTCCTGAATTCTTGAAGATTACCATGACATCTAAGAATGTGATTCCATGGCATAAAACGACTTGAATTTAAGTGTGGGAGGTCTGTGAAAAGTCACCAGCCTCACTTTCTCCTCCAGTTATGTCAGTCTAGTGGCCATTTTTGGATGAAAGGGCTGAACTTTATAAGTGATCTTTTAAGTTCTCTTCCAGCTTCAAATCTATGAAATTATGAAGCATCTAAATAGTCATCCTATACAGAACTGGAAGTTATAGAGGGTTTTTTTCCTTATAAGCTATGTTAAAGAGAGAATTCATATTGAGGTTCGCAGTATCTAGGAGTTTCAGTGACTAGAGTACCAGTCCTAGAGTCAGGAAAAATAATCTTCTTAGGTTCAAATCTGGTCTCAGACACTTAATAACTGTGTGAACCTGGACAAGTCTTAATCTTGTTTGCCTCAGTTTCCTTATTTATAAAATGAACTGGAGAAGGAAATGGAAAACTACTCCAGTATCACCAAATGAAATCACAAAAAGTCAAACATGACTGAACAAGAGCAAATCATTCAGGGATAGGTTGGAATAGATGCTTTTGGAACACATAGTCTATAGCCTATACATTGCATAGCTCATGCTATTTATACTTAGAAAAGTTATTCCCCCTCCTAAATAGAATCTTCTGTCTCCTTTCACTGATGCTTATAAATTCATCCTAACCAACTGTGCAAAGTATTTTCAATGAAATTAGGGTGTAGCTCAGAGAGGTAGCTCTTGGGAACATACACATGTTGGCTGTTTTCCATTAAAATTATATATAATAGGGTTAGCTTAAAGGTCACTGTCTAATTTCATCGTTATAAAATCCTGTGAGATAGAGAAGGAATTTTTACCCCTATTTAGCAAGTTAAGGGACTAAGGCTCAGCCCAGAGATGTTAAGATCACAAAGTCAGTCACCAAACATTTATTAAGCATCATCTGCTCCATGTATTATGCTAAATGATAGGTATAACAAGAAAGGCAAAAGCATAGTCTCTGACCTCAAGGAGCTTACATTCTAATGGGAAAGGCAACTTATAAATAACTTTGTAATATATTCAAAATATTCAACAGTACATCATAGAGAAAAAGCAGTAAGCAGGAAAGTGTTTTTTGTGTTTGTTTGTTTTTTTGTACAAGGGGAGAAGAGTTGTCTTAGAAGGACAGAAAGCAGAGGTGATGAGGGAGAACTCCCTAGGCATGTTCATAACTGAGACTAGATAGAATCCAGACCCTCAGATCGCCAGTCCCCCAATCTCTTTGCCAAAACCACAATTACCTCTTCCCCCATCACTTCACTTTCTGCTTCTGCTTTCTATCTCTCACCAATAATTTCATCTATTAGTAACTATTCCTTTACTTTTTAGGCATTACGCTTTAGTCTCTCATTTTATTCCTCAATCAATCATGATCTCTCTTTCAGAATTCCAGATTATAAACAGTTCTCCACAAATTCTTGATCCATGATTTGTGGGAACACTGACTTAGAGGAAAGATCCTATAATGAGTGGGAAGCTTGTAGCTGGAACATTGAGAGAAGAGGGATGGGGAAGGGAAAAAAAAACAGGACTGAGCTATATAATTATCTTCACAACACTCTTATCAAAAACTTCCAATTTAAAAGATTGACCAAGATTTAGAAACATTAAAGCAAGATGAGCTTGTTAGAGTAAATTAGGCTTCATAAATATGTTCCTATTTATTACAAAACATTGATTTCCACAGTTATCTTCTGTAAATTATTGAAAGCTGATGGACTGCCTAATTGACAAGTAATAATGGCACCACACTCTCCTCATAGTTATAGAAAGGTAAGAGGACAAAAAAAAGATAAAGAAGGGAGGTGGGAAGGTGAGAAGGAGAGTTTTCTATATTATCAAGCCTCATCAAGGAAAAATTTCTGAGAAAAGAATAAAGGATAATCAGAAGCTTGTGTTAGCCTTGGCAAACAAATATAAAAAAAATAATATTAATGCAGTAAATGAAAAAATAAATAGTGCATTATTAAGGATGCTTCCTATCTGTATTTCCTCTCTATCCTACAGTTGAGAGAAGGGAAGGACTTGAAAAGGGAGACAAAATGAAAGAGTTACAAAGACTTTTTTAAATTTTCTACTCTGTTTCAATCATGTCTGATTTTTTTTAACCCCCGTTGAGGGTTTTCTTGGGAAAGATACTGGAGTGGTTTGCCTTTTCCTTCTCCAGCTCACTTTACAGATGCGGATACTGAGAAAAAAAGTGTTAAATGACTTGCCCAGTGTCCCACAACTAGTAAGTGTCTGAGGACAGATTTGGACTCAGGATGATGAGGTTTTTCTGACTCCAAACTGAGTACTCTATCCACTGCACCACCTAGCTACCCAACTGATAGACAGAAAAGACACAGAGACAGAGAAAGACAGACAGACAGAGAGAGAGAGAGAGAGAGAGAGAGAGAGAGAGAGAGACAGAGAGACAGAGAAAGGGAAAGAGAAACAGAGAAACAGAATGACAGTAACGGAGACTAAGATACAGAAAGACAAAGAGAGATAGAGGCAGAGATACAGACACAGAGAAAGCCACACACACACACACACATACACACACAGAGACAAATATGACAGAAACAAATAATCAGATAGAGATAGTGAGACAGAGAAGGAGAGAGTGAACAGCTTGACCCAAAAGAGAAGTCAAAAGAATTGGCTGTGACATTTGGATCTTTCTTGATCAAAGTCACTTTACCTAGTCTGTGCCTCTGTTTTTGTGTCAAAAAAGTGTTCATCACTCTTGTGCTTCCCTTACCTCACAGGGATGACTAAAAGAAATCTGTTGTGTGCTTTGTGCTTCTTAAAAATCACAATGATCAATATGGAATACAGTACAACATAATGGTACTCTCTGGAGTCTCAACTACAAACACAGAAAGTATAACAATGGCTTGAGCAGATGTCCATTAATCCTCCCAAGTGGATGGTTGTATGTGATGAATACTGTGGAAGCTTCATTGAGCTGAACCCCTATTCTCAAAACACTCATTTTGCCCCATTCCTTACTTATTGGGTGATCTGTATAAAGAGGGTAGAAAACCTCTTTCTCTCTCTCTCTCTCTCTCTCTCTCTCTCTCTCTCTCTCTCTCTCTCTCTCTCTCTCCCTCCATTTATAGTATATAAAATATATGTGTGTATACATACACATATGCACATACTTAATACTCAGTATCTATCTGTATATATAGACATACATTTACATATAAATATATGTATACATTTATATACCAGATCAGGCAAGTTCCCACAAATCAAAGAGAGCAGATTAGGTTGCCAGAGCTGACAGATTCCAGCTGGTGCCTTCCTTCCTTAGAGAAGAACAAGTTGCTACAAAGGCAAACAGCCATATAAAAAGTAATTCTCTGGTAAGGTCAGACTTATAGGATGCAATGGTACAGTGGAAATAGTTCTGTCCCCTGAGTCAGAGGATCTGTATTCAAATCCTAATTGTGTCACTTCCCACTTTTGTGAATTTAGGAAACTCACTTAAGATTCCTTCAGTCTCAGTTTGTTCATTTTGTAAAATGAAGTGGTTGGAGTCAATAGTCATCTTGGTTCCTTCCAACTCCAGATTAGCATGCTTTCTGAACATATCTACCCTTCCGTACCTGAGGAAGTCTTACTTGGAAAGACTTGTTCCCATAAAGGAGTACAGTCATTGCTTTCCTAGGATGGCATGACATCCTGTAAGTTGGCAGAGATTTACTTCCATCTAAACCACATTCAATTTGGTTGACCAACTACTACACTATCCATCAGTCCTGATTTAGGTCATTTCCATCTTGTAAGATCCTGTAGCAAAAATCTATTAGGAAATCTGTACAACGGTGAAATTTGGTAGAATAGAAGGAATATCTGAGTCTTTATGGAAGAAAGAATTCACAGGATTACAAATTTCAGGATGAATTGGGTTGCAGAGCTCATCTTATCTAAATGTATCATTTTACATATGAATAGAAGGGAAACTAAGATCAGAGATTAAGTTACTTTTTTTCATGGTCACATGAGTGATGTGTCAGCATTAGGTTTTGATACTGGATCCTCTAACAACAAATAATTTCTATTAACACATTAGTATGACACAAAAATGGTCATTCACTACAAAGATGTTTATGGCAGCATCCATCACTCTGATATATAAGACCAAGAAAGAACAGACTAAAGAGAGATTTGGGTTCAAATGTACCCAGCTTCAGCAGTCTATTCAATCTTAGCATATGTATTGTTGAGGAAGGAACAGAGTAATAACCATTATTTATAGCTTTGTACTTCTTATTCAGGATTTAATACAGTAGCTGTTTTCTATGTACCTAACTTCTAGTCTAACAGGTTCCTGGGGGCTGAAATATGTTTGCTTATATTTCAAGGAAAATAAGGGCTGCTGATACCTTCATTGTAATGTATCCCCCTTTGTCCCTTGTTTTCCTACCCATCTTTCCTCTGCCCCTCACCATTCAGTATTTACTTTGGATCTCAGGTTCCTGCTACCTTCCATTCAGGACATCCCAGAGCAGTCATTGCCTGGAATTTGTGCCCTTTGGACTGTATCTCAAAAGGACTTGGGCACATCTGTTTGCACAGTAGGAATGCCTCTCTCAAAAGTACAAAAATAAACCCACAAAAGATCAAAAGAAAAGCATTGCAGGCAAGAAATTACCCTTATCTTTATCTCTGCAGACTCCATCAAGTACAAGTATCTGAAAGATGGCAAGCAATAAGATAACAAAGGGGAACTGGGAGAAAATTAAAACTAGCCTATCATTAGCACTTCAGCCCTTGTGGTCCTGAAAAAGACCTACCAAGGTTGCCAAGTGGGGGCTCCATCAGAAACAGATTTGAGCAAAGTGAACATCCCACTGCTTCATCAGGGCAAGTGGAATTAAAGTGAGTGATTATGCCACAAGTCCAGTTAAGTAAAGGAAAACTGGCTTTATTTGCACCCTGTAAGATACATGCTTTTTTTTCTCCCTTGCACAGAACATGTAATCTTGCCTTTTCCTATTGTGATTTTTGGGGGAAATAATCTCTGTCTTTAACTCTGACTCTCTTCTCTGCCTCTCTGTCTCTGTCTCTGTCTCTGTATCTCTCTCTCTCTGTGTCTGTCTCTGTCACTATCTATCTCTGTCTCTGTCTTTCTCTGTCTCTGTCTGTGTGTGTCCGTGTCTGTGTATGTGTGTGTGTGTGTGTGTGTGTGTGTGTGTGTGTGTGTGTGTCTTTCTCTCCCTCTCCCCTAATGAGTAGCATTGTGTCCTAGGAGAAGATTACCCTGATGAAACCAGAAATGTCCATTAAGGTGATTAAAAACTGGTACCTATAACACTATCTTATTAAATGTAATTAGTGTTAGCATCTAATCCATTGTCTAGAAAAGGGTAGTTTCATTATTTTGATTAAACTAAAGAAGATTCATATTTGTTCTTTTTTTTTTTTTAGGTTTTTGCAAATGGGCTTAAGTGGCTTGCCCAAGACCACACAGCTAGGTAATTATTAAGTGTTTGAGATTGGATTTGAACCCAGGTACTCCTGACTCCAGGGCGATGCTTTATCCACTGCGCCACCTAGCTGCCCCTGATTCATATTTATTCTAATCTAAGTATTTTATAAAAAGATAAGAACAACCTGAGATTTCCCAGGCTTCTGTCATTTTGATTTAGGATGCATGGTTATGGTCAAAAGGTATGATTCCTGTTCAATTGCCATTCATTCTGTTCCATTAAACTAAAATTTCAGTTCTAGGCATAGGAGAATCTGATTAAAGTTGGCTGAAACAAATCTAGCTGGATATTAGTTGTTTTTGTCTTCTATATTTTTAAGTGTCCCATTGGTCATGCTTCTTTGTTGCCTTTATCATTATATCTTAGAAGGTCTTATTGTGAATCGCTTTCTGGTTTCATTCAGACATTTTGTCATTGTTGTTCAGTCATCCAATCATGTCTGACATTTTGTAACCTCATAGATCAGGCTGTCTATAGGGTTTTCTTGACTAAGACCTTAGAGTGGTTTGTGATTTCATTTCCTTCTCTGAAGAATTAAGATAAACACAGGTTAAGTGACTTCCCTCAAGTTCACAAAGCTAGTAAGTTTCTGAGGCAAAATTTGAACTCAGATTTTCTTGCCTCTAGGTCCAGTGTTCTATCCACTAAGCTACATAACAATCCCTCTATATCCAAAATTAATATCTTCTCAACTTTCCTGTGGCCCAGGAATAGGCAGACTAAATCTAGATTCAATTGATGAATCTCAGCTCAGCATAACATCAGAACCTCAGCTCTGAATAACACCAGAAAAAAATTTTTGAAAATGAAAAAATTCAGAAAAAAGGAAGTTGGGGGGGGGGCGGTATGTGCTTGTATAGAGAGAATTGTCACTTTGTTTTCTGTTTGTGTCTATAAAATCTAATACTATTTTTGATGTTGGATATACATGAACTTGAGACAGAGGAGAAGGCTACTCTTCATCACTCTCTAAGGGGTTTTGTTTTCTTCAAAACTGTTGAGAAAAAAATCATTTTAAGCTGTTTGAAAGGGAAATGCTGGGAACAGGACCCACTAATCTGGGATTCTGCCATGGTCACAGCCTCTCCTTTGCTGTAATACATTTTCTGTCTTGGGCAAGTAACGGTGCAACCCCTGTGTTGAGGCTGACAACACAGAAATCTATTTAACATTTTAATTAAATAATGTTGGAGCAAGTCTTTCTGTTTCTCTGATGACAAGACTTGGCTTGCAGTCAACAGCTCCCAGTTTAGCTCTGACAAGATGAGGACACTTCTTGTGAGAAGCAAAAGCCCCCTGTAGCTTCATGCCCTCTTTCTCTCTGCATGGGAATGCTTGCCATGTGACTTGAACATTATGTTTGGGTCTAGCATAGAACAATAGGAGAACAGATCTTTTTTAACCAGCCTTTCAAATCTCCCTCAGAAGGTGCCCTTAGCATTTTCGTGAGGAGTAGACCTATTGAACCGATGGCCATAGTTCATTGTATCTCCTTGGTACCTCTCTGGAAATTGTTTAAAGATATCAATCATCCTGGGCCCTGAGCCTTGGAGGTATAAGATACTGCTAGGCAAAGACTAAAGGAAGAAGTGGTAGTATCTGGGGAGTTAGGAAAGTAGATAGAAGGGAGAAGACTAATAAAAATGTCCTGAGGTATAGCGGTGTCATCTGTTTGAAATATACTTCTTCCTTCTTTCCACCTCCTAGAATCCCTTATGTTTGTAGAGATCAGCTACTATTTTCTATGTGATCAATTTAAATTTCAATTGACTTCATTCCAAATGACATCGAATTAGACCACTTTAATATATTTGTATTTATTAATACAATAAAAAGTCATTCCTTCCTTTTGTCTTTTATCTCTCCCACATTAGATTATAAATTCCTTAAGGGTAGGGGTTATTTTTCTTTATATTAACTATATTCCCATCACTTAGCACAGTGTCTAGTACTTATTGATACTTAATAGATGTTATTGGATTAAGTTTACATAAATTATCCTTTTGAATTTAAGCTCACATGATTGTTTTCCCCAGTGCCCAGCCTGACACATGGTAGGTGCTTAATAAATACATATTGATTGATTGTCCACTATCATCCTTAGGAAGAGAGTATCCCCTACCCCTGCATGTTCCTTCTTAATAAATGACTAACACTGACATTCTGTGATATATTTTTCTTCCAAAACTTCTTCTAGCATTCATTTAACCTGATGTTACCTAGATAAAAAGATAGCCTCTGTGGGTTCTCCTATATGAATTTCACCAGAATATGTGCCACAATAATTTGTTTATAGACAATCAGAGTTGAAAAGGATCTCAGGTTTAAGTTAATAGAATAATAGATTTAGAAATGGAAGGGATTGTAAAAAGCAATACAATCTTCACATTATACACATTATACATGAAGAAACCAAGGCATGGAGAGGTTAAATGACATGCACAGGATTAGATAGTGTTAGGGAACCCAAATCTTCTTGACTACAGGTCATGCCTATCCATACTACACATGAGCTTAAATCTATTCTTTGACAACTGATCAGACTCTACTTGAAGTTAGCCTTAGTGAGGCTAGCACACCAGGCAGTACATTCCATTTTCAGATAACTTTAATTATTAAAAAAAGATTTTTCTTTATATTGACTCAAAATTTTGCCTCTTCAACTTTTATTCATTCCTAGAATAATCCTTTTGGGTCAAGGAGAATATCTAATCACATAATACTGTAAAACATCAATAATATAAGTTCACTTGTCTCTATGTTAAAAATCTCCAGGTACTTCAGCAGATACTATGATACTAAGTTTTAGAGATTCCTTTCAATCCTGGCTGTCTTCCTCTGGACATATTCCAGATAGTTCAGTAAGTTTTTTAAGTGCCTTCTGTGTTCTAGGTCCTTGTAAATGGCAAACACTGCATGTAAAAAGAAAATCAAAAGACAATTCTGTCCTCAGAGGCTTCAAAGTCGAATGATAGACAGCATGTAACAAAATATATACAAACAAGCTGATTAAAGGATAAAGTGAAAATAATCAACATAAGATAGATTCTAGCATTAAGGGACATCACAGAAAGCTTCTTATAGGAGATGAATTTTAGGATGGGGCTTGAAGGAAACCAAGAAGGCATAAGAAATGAAGAATGAAGGTATTCCAGGCATGGAAGAGAGCCAGTGAAAATTTCTGGAGTCAGGATAGGAATTGTTTCTGAATAAGACATAGGAAGACTGGAAAGGTTGTGAAGAAGGGGATGGCAATGATAAGGGATGGACAGTTTATGAAGACTTTGAAGATGAACTTGGAAATCAGAGAGAAACATTGGAATTTATAATTAGGAGAACCAAGAGAGAGAGAGAGAGAAGTGTCACAAAAACCAAGATAAAAGAAAAATATCAAGCAGAAAATAATGATTCAGTGATATCAAATCCACAGAGGAATGAAAGTTGAGGATTGACAAAAGATCATTAAATTTAACAAGTAAGAGATCATTAGTAACTTGGAGGAAAATAGTATTAGTAGAATGATGAGATAGAAGTCAAACTGTAGAGTTAAGAAAAGAGTGAAAATGTATGGCCAGGGGAAGAGTTTGTGTCTAAATGGAATAGAGAGGAACACAAATGGAAAGTTGGATAATTTTCATTATATAAATTTTAAAAGTTTTTGCACAAACAAAACCAATGCTTTATAACTAAAGTTATAATAGAAGCAATTAACTAGGAAAAATCATTGCTGTAAGTTTTTTCTGCTCAGAGTCTTATTTCTAAAGTGTATAGGGACAGGAATGACATTTATTAGAGTAGGAGCTATTCCCCAATTGAGAAATAGTCGAGGGATATATATATATATATATATATATATATATATATATATCATCATGCAGTTTTTCAGAGGAAGAAATCCAAGCTAGAAATAGCCATATGAATAAATACTACAGGTTTCTAAAGATTTTTTAAAAAACTTCAAGTTGAAGCAACTCTGAAGTTTCACAAATTCTATAGGGACTATAGGTAAATTAAGTCATTGTTAAGTGACCTGTGAGATGCATACATTTTGAGAAGAAATTTGGAATCATGACTCCCACACAAAGTTGCCAAATTATGCATTTTTAGCTATATCATTACCAGACTTCCACTCTAAAGACACCACAGAAGAAGAAAAATATCTCAAAGGTATAAAAAATAGAATTATATTATATTTTATGTGTCAAAGACATGGAAACTCATCTGACCAGTTGTGGCATAACTGAATAAATAATAGTAAATGAATATAATAAATATATATGCTATAAGAAATAAAGGAAAGCATGGTTTCAGAGAAACTAGAAAGACTTGTATGAAGTGATAAAGAGTGAAGTGAACAGAACCAAAGATCAGTTTATATTAACAACAACATTTTAATGATAGTAACTTTGACAGACAAGAACTCTGATCAACACAATGACTAACCATAATTCCAGAGGACTGATGACGAAGCATATTACTCTCTTCTGACAGAGAGGTGATGGACTTAAGATGAAGAATGAGACAAATAGTTTTGGGACATACCCTGTGTGGGAATATAGTTTCCTTGATTAGGAATATTTATCACAAGGAATTTTCTTTTTCTTTCCTTATTCTATGAGAGAGGAACATGGTAAAGAAAGAAAACACATTTTTGCTAATTAAGAAAAATAAAAATTAAATTAATAAAATCAAAGCATATTCACATTTTAGTCACTTTTTATATTAATTTTAGCTGCTTTCCAAAATGGTTAACCAATCCAAAATGCACCATTTTTAATATTTTGTCTTCTTTATAAATTTGTCAGATTTAAAGTAAAAATTGAAAACTATTTTCATATATTTTCTTATTAATAGTAGAACAGTATTTTATATGCTTGTTAATAATTTGAATTATACTTTTAAGAACTGTTTGCTTGTATTCTTTGACCAGTTATCAAGAGGTGATATTCCAAATAAATTTTTTTTTATGTAAAGTTTCACAAGTTTTCAACAAACACTAATAGCTGTTCAGTAGCCACTAAACAATGATTGTCTAGGCTAAGTGAATGGGACTTATTAAGGAAATAACTCAGTGGGTTACCTTATTTCATTGACATTATGCATACCAGAAAAATAAACTTCTTTTGGAAGAAGACCTAGATTTGAATCCTGGCTCTGCTATCTGTATAATTTTATAAAAAATATTTTAACTTTATGGGTCTCAATTTCCTAATTAGTAAATGGAAAGTGATGATTTCTTAACCTACATCAAGAGAGTATAGTATTCAGAATTCAAGATGTAGTAGTACCACTGCATTCTGCCCTTGTAGGAACATATCTGAAGTATTGGGTTCAATTAGGGATACTATATTTTAAAAAAGAGAGTGCTGAACTAGAGAACAATCAAAACATATAATGAGACATCATGAGTTCATATCTTATCAGTTAAAGGAACTAGGATATTAAGCCTAAAGATATACGAAGGCATTAGGGTGGGAGAAAGAGTACTGAAATCTCTTGTGTACTGAAAGGATTGAAAAATGGTGAGACATTATATTACTTCACCCCAAAAAGCAGAACTAGAAGTGATTGTCAGAACCCACAAAGAGGAAAATTTAGGCATGACATAAGGAAAAATTTCCCAGCAATTAGATCTGTGTAAAAGTCCAATGCACTATTTCCAGAGATAATAAGTTTCCTTTCACTGAAGAAGCCTGGGTGACCACTTCTTGGGGATATGTACAATAGTATTTTCTTCAATTATATGACTTCTATTCTACACTGACAGATATGAGAAATTCTGTAATTCTTTGACTTACATAATTGTTAAAGTTTCTTCTGTCTCTAAATCCTATGAACTTTCTTTAGTTATCTTTCTTTTCTATTCCCTATTAATCAATTCCCCCTAATTACCAAAAAAGGAAAAGAAAAAAGTTGAATAGATTTTCCTTTCTCCATCACCCATTATCCATCTTAAGCCATGGTTCTATTCTTTCATTTATCTTCTTCTTGCCCTCCTACATGGCTAAAACCAAACACTACTTATTATCTTTAGCATTTATTTCAATATTCTGTTCATCCTATGCTCCTGCATTTCTAACATTATTGTCATATGGACTCTATCATTCTTTTTTACTTAATCCTTGATTACCTGCACTTGCTTCCATCTTCTCTCTCTCTCTCTCTCTCTCTCTCTCTCTATATATATATATATATATATATATATATATATATATATATATATTATATATATACATATATATAATATATATATATATTATATATATATATATATGCCTTCTTTAGATATGTTGCTGAGCAATTTAATGTGTTAATCTGCATTATTCGTTTTAGACAGTATCCCCCTTTGTTCCTTCCATGGATTTATTTGTGTCTATATTATTATTTTATATCATTCATATTTATCATTTCCCTGCTTCTGCTGGAAGAGAATCAAATACAGTCATTGATTGGGAGTGGAGCCACTGTCATGATAGCCATGGATGAAGAGCAGTTAGATTGTCTTGGAATTAAATGAAGCACCTGCTTTCTTGGCAAATCAAGGAAAAGCCCCAGTGATTTAATTGAAGTATAGTACATAATCTGATCATCCTCATATATTCCATTCAACAATTGTCATATCATGCTACTCACATTCTATCCATCATCCTCATTTCCACTTTGCAGCCATTTGGACATCATTCCAGCATACACTGATCAGCTTTTACCTTATTTTACCTTGAATCAAGCCCCAAGATATTTCCCAACCATTTTCATACCATACACTTGCATCCTTCGTTCCTGTTCATTTTTACGTGATATCTTGTCCTATTAGACTAAAAGCCCCTTGAAGGTTCAATGTTTTTCTTGCTTGCATTTGTCTGCCCAGCACTTCAAATGATATTTGGCATGAATGATCTAGCTACCTATCTAATTATGTCATCAGAATTTTGTACTTCAGTATATTAAAAATTCAATTCAACTTCCCCTGCCTAAAACATTCTTGAACTCCTTGAAATCTATTTTCCCTGAATCAAGAATTGCCAGCCTTTCTTTCTTTATCCATTAAACAATTTATGGTGTTGTGTTGACTTCTTGATATGATGCTGGCTATATCAACATCAATGGACAGTTCCTCAATATTAGTGTGAATCAATTTCAAAGGAAAAATTATCATAGTCATTTCTCCAGCCTTATGAATGATGCAGTTATCAAGAAAGAAAGTCAAGGATTTTTTTTAATGTTTTACTTTTTAAGTAAATGAACTATTCCCTAACTCAAACTATCCATAGATATTTGGATAGCTGAAACTTGTATTCACTACTGTCAGCTTTGTAACATCTGTTGGAGTTCCACAACTCTAAGTCTCATGGAACCATGACACCTAGGCACAATACCTCCAACATAATGAGAAATGTGTTTTCAAGGCTATAGTTATTATTGGTCTTGAGATATGTCACTATGATGCAGTCTTGTGATGAAAGCTATCCAAGACTACACACACACACACACACACACACACACACACACACACACACACACAAACACACTACATCAAACTTTCCTCAGTGAGATAAGATACCAAGGAATACAAATGCAAAAGAATAGGGAAATCCAGAAAAGTCACTATATTTTTCATAACTACCTTGTCTTTTTGGCATCAGCAGTCACCTCTGCTGAATATGAGTCTATTTAGTTGGTTTAAAAGTCTACAATAATTCTACTTTTATAAGCTGGCTCCTGGAAAGCTCAGGAAACAAAGAGAGATTGGTGTCTTTTTCAGGGTCATTAGCAATAACTTCTGTCCATCTTGTCAACAAATCAATTGTTCTGCCTTGTTGATGTGGTAAGCATCAGTGTCCAAGATTCATCTTCCATTTCTTCCTTCTGGATACCTGGTCTATAAAATAATCCTCAATTCAGTCATCAAAGTGACTTTCCTGAAGCATATTCCTACCATATCACTCATCTACTCAATAAACTCCACTATCTCCCTATTGCCCCCAGGATCAAATATAAAATCCTTTGGCATTTAAAACCCTTCATTACCTGCCTCCCAATACACACATACACACAGACAGATACACACACACACACACACACACACACACACACACACACGCACAAACACATATATACACACCTTTTTAGTTATCTTATATCTTCCCATCGTGTACTATTTGATCCAGTGACACTGGCTTCCTTATTGCTTCATGAACGAGATATTCAATCCGTCAGCTACAGGCATTTTCTTGGACCATCCTCTATGCTAAAATGTTCCATCTCCCCATTTTCATACCTGGCTTCCCTGGCTTTCTCCAAGTCCCAATTACAGCCCTTTTTCTACAAGAAAGACATTCCTAACCTCTATAAACTATAGTGCCTTCCTTCTTTTAATTAATTACTTTATTATTTATCCCATAAATAGATTCTTTGTACATATTTTTGCTTGTTGTCTATTCTATTATTCCATCATGAGGTCCTTGAAGGCAGACACTTTTTCCTCTTTTTTGTAATCCCAGAATTAAGCCCAGTGCAACCACATGGTAGATATGAGGGCATAAATGCTTATCTGATTTTCTGAATTCTTATTAATCCTCTAAGCTCCTTGAGGACAGAGGCCATTTTTGTACCTTTGTAATATCAGCACTTAAGGCAATGACCTGGAATGTAATAATTATATGATAAATGCTTATGACTACCTGACTGTATCTCTATGTCTACACATCTGATGCCTTCTTATTTTATATCTTCTCTGGTGAATTGTTGAGCATCTTCAGTGACATTTTCCTTATATCATATCTGATATTCTCTGTAGTTTCTAGATTAACAGCCATG
Organism: Macrotis lagotis; assembly: GCF_037893015.1. Lineage (NCBI taxonomy): Eukaryota > Metazoa > Chordata > Mammalia > Peramelemorphia > Peramelidae > Macrotis > Macrotis lagotis. The sequence goes on along the minus strand of NC_133661.1, from coordinate 178,631,450 downwards.
TGCAGTGATATACTGGAGCTAGCTTTAAGAGCCAATTGCTTAATTTTTAGTGTGAGGATTGACACCTCAGAAATGAGTTAATACTAAAAATCAGGATTTGATTGATCTTTTTAAATTTCTACAATTAAGAAAGTGGTAATAAAAAGTCAAAAATATAGATTAGACAAAAGCATATCGTGCATTTTTTTTTTGCAGAGCCATTTGTTAAACAATTATCAGCATCCATATGGATAAAATAGATCTTTCCCTCCACCTTCATTTTTATTTTAAAACACTTATAATTAGATCATTAAATCTCTTAACAAATCACTTCCTTGACCCTTTTCAGGTTCATTGGATCTGGCCAAGAGCTTGTACCTGATACTAGGTTCCAAAGCTTCAACTTTTTCAAACAGGTGTTACTTCTAAAATCCTCTTTTAGTCCCCAAACAACTAATGAAAATATATAGGACTTCTGTATTTGAAAATCACTTTACATATATTATCTCATTCGATTCAAAAAAAAGTGAAAACACTACCTGTGCCCATAAGGTCTTTAGTTTCCCATTCAGGGCTTCTTAATACCATAGAAAAGGAACCAAAAATCAATCTCCAAATAATATGTAATCTAGTAGGATTAACTATTACTGCCCCTATCAAAGGATGCATCTGCCTTTGGACTTGGATGGCTTTTATGCAACTTCTGTGAATTGTGTGACATTGTTATAATGTACTAAGCATTTCAGGGGGAGAAGACAATAATGGTTTATAAGAAAAGTAACACCTTAGAAAAATGTCCTCCATATCTCTCCATTATCACTGATGATTCCTTTACTGTGTTATAGGCTTAGACTGAAAATTCAAATCCCAGTCTGTTTTCATGACTTTAAATCCTCTTACTGAAATTCAAAAATTATAATTTTCCTTTTCCCCTGTACACTAAGAGATATTGTTTATGCAGAAATGAGGTTCATTTTTGAACCTTGTGGATCATTACAGTAATCATTCATGTATTTTGATGTATACATAAAAGGTTAGTACAAGAAATGTGCTGAGTTTTCAGTCCCTACTAAAGTACATGTTTTTGCTACAAGAATAAAGGAAGTTCTTGCCTAGAGAGGGAGTCTTGAAACTATAAAAATATTGCTATCATGCCCTAATCTTAGTATCTTATCATAAAGTTACTTGTTATAAGGTGAGCATGATAACAGAGCTGTTGTTTGGCCCTGCATAAGCAATCAAAGATATTAATTATTTTCTAACACTAAAATGGGATTCTAATTTACCCTGAGTCTTAGGAGGAGAATAGACTAAAATAGGCCATACAGTCCTGTTTGGGTAAGTGACTTCCAACATCATCATCATCATCAAAAAATATTTACTAACAATTATGTAAATTGTGTCAAGATAACTACTACTGAAAGAGACTTTAAACTCTAGTGATCTTTACCCAAAGTCCTTTCAGGTTATAGAAGCATTAATTCATAGAAGTCATGTAGATCATGGAAAAATTCAACATGAATTAAGAGAGTGAATCATTTTCTAGGATTAGTATTATGTATAATGTGTCAGTAAACTCAAAGTGGAAAGATTAAAGCCAATGGCTTACCTTCTATGAGAATTCTTTATCAGATCATGCCTTTCTTGGAAGAATATTCCCAATTTGCCTTGTATATTTCATATAGAGATAGAGATAGAGATAGAGATAGAGGATATAGATATAGATATATGTACATATATATGTACATACATACACATATATGTATATGTATAACCATTTTATATTTATTTTTAATTAACAATTATTTTTCTGGATAAAAATAGCATTATTGTTTTAAGAACAATTTGGAATGAATAAGTCATTTCAAATGTTATAAATACCTAAATTAACTACAAATGACATATAAAGCATGAGTCTGAATATATCTTATTTGCGTATGGTCAGTGACATGTTCCCCCCCCACACACACACACACCTCTACCCCCCCACACACATTGGATGGGAACTATCTTTTGTCTTTGTTTTTCCAGATCTTAGCACAATCCCTAGCATATAGTTAAGTGCTTAGTAAATTTTGAATAACTGAGCAATAAGCAAGATGGGAATTATACGAAATTCATGTTTAGATTAAGATTGAGAGGGAGTAGAATAGGATTTAATGACGAAAAATCTTATTACCTCTCTTCCAAATACTGTGAAAGGTGCTCATGGGAGAGATGATATTTAAGGAATTATTTGAATGAAGAAATAGAAGGCAGGCTGACTTTTGGATAGAGAAGCAGGAAGACCTGAGTTAATGTCATACTTCAGACATATACTACCTGTGTGACCCTATGCAAGTCATTTAATCTCTCAGTGCTCTAGGAAACACTCTAAGGTGAAAATTTAAAAAGAAAGTGCTGATCTTTGATGGTAGAAGGAATTTTTTCACTAAGGATATTCCTTCTATAAGTGAAATCATAAATCTATTCACTATTCCTATCTTTTATAGAGAGAAATAAGAACTGGTTTAAGTAGGATTGAGTGACGTTGGGGAGAGCTAAGAATAAAATCCTTAAGGAGAAAATAAATAATAAATAAGTTGAGACATCTAATATTTGAAACAGCAGATATTTATACCAAGTCTTATGGTTGATAATAGTTTGCATTCATATCTTCTTGTTATCCCAACTAATATGCATATATGTGTTTGTGTATGTATGTATATATATATATATATATGTATATATATACATATATGGTGGTGTATATGTATATATAATATATAGAGATGTATATGTATATTGTATTTATACATATATATGTAAAATCATTTCCATTTTTACAGATGAGGATACTAAGATTCATAGAGGTATACTAACTTGTCTTAAATTCTTGCCTCTATTGTTTGTAAATATTTATTTAATAAATATATTTTGTGGGACATATGAGCTTGTATAATTTCATGGCTAAATTAGGTAAATGCCAAGAGAAAATCAATTTGTGAGCTGTCATGTGAGGGGAGGGGAGGGGAGGAAAGCTATTCAATTTTCTCCCCATAACACAAATTGCTCCTTCTAGGATGCTCACATATGTTCCTTCTGCTTCCACCCTGACCATGTTTTCTCTTGAACATCCTCTGCTGCTAATTCTGGTCGATAATCACAGGAGAAGTCAGGGTCATTTTCAGGCTTAAGGCAAGAAATAGAACTCAAATAGTGTCACAAAAAATGTAACTTTAATGCCTAACTCCCAATTCCTTGTTTACAAGGTCACTAAGGACCATCCCACAGTCCTCTTTTTTCTTCTTCTTTTTTTTAATTTAGCTCAGAAAAAAAAAAAAACGAGTTATACGAAGAATACACAAATGGAAAATGAAGCTCAGCTTTTGTTTTCCTGCCTGATCATCAATGAACTCCTAGTGTAAGTTTTTCCTGAGTACCTAATGTGCATAGGTTGTGTTGAATGCTGAGATGCATGGATCCAATCCCTGCCCTCATGAGTATTATTCTAGTTTCCTGCTGTTTCATGGGCTTCACTGGATTTAAATTTGCATCTAAATGCAGTTTGAAGTATAGATTGTCTAATTTGCCTTGAGCATAAATGTAGTTAGTGGCCAGCCATGATACAAAAATGTCATAATTTTAGTGGTTTTGGGAAACCTGTCTGTTTCCCACATGAATTGTTTAAAGAAAAATAAATTTTATTTCTCAAACTATTTTACAGTATAAGTCTCAATATTTTGCAGCAATTGTATATGAAGTTTAAAGAAATTTAAATCCAATTTGAAATATTCCCCAAACCTGTTCTCTGATGCTGGAAATCCCATTAATAAGTAACAATTAGAAATAAGTCTTGAAATTCAAAAATCCCTGAGAGAGGTAAAATTAGTACACAATAAGATGTAAATGACTCATATCCTTTTGTTTACAGAGGAAAGTTTGAATGGGAATTGGGTTGGAAAAGGAGAGAGAAATTACTTGGTCTGTGGGTACCTGGAGGGTAGAGGGGCCCACAGAGGTAAGAGGAAGATTGAATAAGGAGGAAGCTATATGAAACAAAGACTTATTTCATTTAGTTTCCTTAAAGTACTAAGAGATTGGTTTGTGTTGTTCTAAGAATGCTACTTACAGCTTTTCTTTCCTTTTTCTCTTTTGTTGACTTACTCTCAGATTATACAGAAATTAGATTTTTTTAAAAAAAGTAAAGCTGATATAGGGGTGGCTAGGTGGCACAATGGATAGAGCACCAGCCCTGGAGTCAGGAGTACCTGAGTTCAAATCCGACATCAGACACTTAATAATTACCTAGCAGTGTGGCCTTGGGCAAGCCACTTAACCCCATTGCCTTGCAAAAAGAAAAAAAAAGTAAGGATGAAAGATTTTTATCTGGAAGGGACCTTAGAGCTCTCTTGTCTAACTCCCTCCTTTTACAAGATGAAGAAACCAAGTCCCAGAAAGATGAAGCATCCTCAGAGTGTCACAAGTCATAAGTGATTAAGCTAAGAATCCAACCTGGGTCTCCTAACTCCTTTTATATTGTTCTTAACAAAGTACCATGCTATTTTTCCATACAATGAGAATGGACAATGAAGCCATATCCCCAATCTAGGATCCCATTGCAACTGACTGAGATTTAACCAATGTTATAGTCTTCTTATTCCTTCTAGTCCCATAGTCAAAATGTTCCTATCTTCCCAACTCCTTTCTCTGTCCCTTGCATATTTTCTCCTTGAAATATTCACATTTTCTCATCCATAAGACCTCATTTGTTTCCCCCATGAAGTACAGTGGATAGTGCACCTGGCCCTGGAATCAGGAGGACCTGAGTTCAAATTTGAAACCACCCAAGGGGGTTGTCCTTATCTACACTCAAAGTGCTAAGTCACTTAACCATAGCTACTGCCCAAGTCTTCCAGGGGAAAGCCATCAGCTTCCAACACAGAGACCAAACAGACTGAATAAATTAAGGGATATAATATATTTAAGAGGATAGAAAGAGCACTGGATTTGGTATCAAAAGATTCCTGAAAAACATCAGGTCTTGTGGACACTATAAGCCTTCATTATCTTGCCTATAAAATGAGGGAGTTTGTGGATTATTTTTTAAGTCCCTTCCATTTCTCACTTTCTTAATGCTAGTGATTTTTTAAGTTTTACAAAGTCTTCTCCTTTGGGGTGCAGAAAGACCCTGAGAAATAAGAGGTGGGGTTAGGAAGAAAAGAGGAAATAATCCCACTACTTCTTCCTTGAAAGTTTCCTTGATTGCATCAATTGCCTCTAAGCTCCAGTAGTACATATAGTCAACTTTCCTCTACCTCTCTGATTATTCATTGTCATATGTTGCTATCTATAGGAATTTTTGAGGGAGTAGGGAGAAGGTAAGAGTAATGCAAAAGTGAGACTAGAAAACACCAAGGGATCAGAAAGTGTAGTACAAAAGTAGAAAACAGACTAAAGCTGGGCCAAAGCAAGGTTTAATTCAATTCAATTCACCAATATCTATTCATCTAATTTATTTATTTATTAATCTAATAAATAATTAATAATTATTATGTAAATGATACTATGCTACCTACAAACCCCATCCTACCTTCTTTCCATATTATCATGATTTTTCTTGTCCTCAAAGAGTTTTTATTCTTTATTGAGGGAGCAGGATAGGATAACATGTCTTTGTTCTATGACCCCATGGATTGTAGTACACAAATACTGTTCATGAGGTTTTCTTGGCAAAGATAATAGAGTTGTTTAGCAAACAGAAGTTAAATGACTTGCCCAGGATCAAATAGCTAGTAGGTGTCTGAGGTCTTCCTAACTCCAGACCCATTGCTCTATCGACTGAGCCATCTGATTGTCAGATAACAAGCACATAGATAATTAAATACATAGTAATTGGAAAAAGGAATAAGCACTAGCAGTTAGGCCCTAGGAAGATTGAAAAATGATGAAGGCAGAAGTAAGGGAAAGATCCTAAGATACAAAGGTTATTTTTGTCTGGTGCTGTGACTTAAGGACATGAAGTGAGAACAGTAACCAATGGTAGAGAAAGATGTAAAATCAAGTTAGATAAAAAATGGTAGGCCAATTTGACTGGGACTTAGTGAGGGGAGTAGGGGGAACTGAAATAAGTCTAAAAAAGTAAGTTCTAGAACAAGAGTTTCAAATGCCACTTCAAAATGTTTGTATTTTAACACAGAGGCAAAAGGAGCAAAGAAGATTTTCGACAAAGATGTAATATGGTATGAGTTTTAGAATGATTATTTCATCAAACAATTAATTGGAAAGGGTAAATACTGAAAATGAGGGCAAATCAGAATCTGATTTGAAATAATCCTTATAATAGCCTTGGGAAGGCTCTAAACTGTTATAATAAATCTTGGGTGGAAAATGGTGAGGGGCTGGATTAAAGTGGTGGTCACAAGAGTGGTTAAAAAAGGAATAGATTCAAGAACAGGTATGGAAGTAGATCTTGGAAAACATGCTAGTGTAGAAAGAATATGAATAGTCATGGGGTGCTCTTGGTCATGACTTTAAAGAGTTAAACTCATTAGTTATTCCTTGGGATATAAGACTCTTCCTACTCCTTGGCCATTTTCTATCCCTTTTCTCCCCTTTTCACTTCTTTTCACCCAAATCTTCTTCCTTTGTTTCTCCTCCTTTCCTTTTCCTTTTCTTCCTTCCTTTGTTTCTCCATTTCCAAATTTGTAGAACCTTCCAAAGACTTTCAGAATTAAAGGAATGTTTTCATAGGTAAATTCTACCATTGTCTTCCTTTCCCTATTACTGTTACTATCTTGTAAAAATTTGTTTTTAACTATTGATGCTTTCTGTACACAACTTTCTTAGAATTTCACTCAGGAAAAAGGAAATTGCAACATTCTAAGTCCACTATCTTCTACTGAAAGTCTAAAAAACCAACCATCTTTCTTTCTATGCCTATAATCTCTATGTAGATAAACAAATTCAATTTAGGTCTTATTTACAATGTAATTTTGACATTTAGTGTTTGTTCTTTACTTGCATTCATTATTAACCACATATGAAATGGTCATTGTAAACCCTAGCTGGTAAATCTAGTCATTAAACAGAGGTTAATTTTTAGTTATGGTTTAACATCCTATTTGAATGTCCCCATAAGTACATTGAGGTGTATTGTCATGGCATCTCTAAAGTTTCTTAAAGAACTCTTAAGGAACTGAATAATACTATATTATACCTAGAAATTAGATTTTTTAAAAGTTTCCATTTTTAGCATTTCATCAAATATTGTACATACTGATATAATGGAATTTTATTCCATCAAAATAGATAAAAATATGAAATCACAGATTTTGATATTAAATTACAGGTAAATATTTAATGTAACTTTGTATTGAGGTAATGATTATTTACTGATTATAGAATACATCAAAAGTAGTTACAGGGGTGGCTAGCCATCTCAGTGGATAGAGCACAGGCACTGGAGTCAGGAGTACCTGAATTCATATTCGACCTCAGACACTTAATTACCTAGTTGTGTAGCCTTGGGCAAGTCACTTAACCCCATTTGCTTTGCAAAAAGACCTAAAAAATTCTAAAAAAAACCCAAACAAACAAATTCCAAGGATGGACAGAAATTACATATGCATTTTTGGTTTTTAAATTATTGACAGAATAAAAATCAAGAAAAGCCAAATGTTGGTATCCTAAGTTAAAAAGGGGGTCTTTCTCCCCCTGGTTATCTAGATAGCAGCATTTCTAGAAAAAAAAAAGTTGAATCAATTGGTAATGTCGTTCTCCTGTATGTACTTGCAATTGAGTTTATATTAGTAATCACTGAAAAGTGGCACAAATAAGAGATGGCCATTGTTTAAAATGGAAATCCAGTATCCCTTCCTAAAACAGGCTTTCCTTCAAAAGGAACATAAAAGGTTTCCATCTTTTAAAAAGGAAACATGTATTTAACACCTGATCAATTCACTTCAACAGCAAGAATTACTAGTAGACAATTAAAGAGACGAATAGTGCCTCATTGCCTGACTCCCACTGCCTTTCCCACTACTTTCTCATTTTGATTTTCCTTTGCCTCTGCTTTTACAAATCTGTGTTTTGGGGGTCCTTTTACATGGCTCTTTTCTTCAATAGAACCTGCCTGTTAATATTACTAATTCTACTTGAAGCTGAGTTCTGAGCATAGCAGGAAATGCACAGCAGCCCCCCCACATTTTTATAAAACCAAATGCCAAACTGGTTTCACAATGGAGATGTTGAGCATAAAAGTTGGCTCCAAAATAAGGTCCACCCGGTGGTTATGTGAATGAATGTTTATAACTCGTGCTCAGCTTTCCAGCCAAATACTAGTGTCTCCTAAAATTACTACTGCAAGAAAACCAAATGCTATTTTGCAAACCCAGACTATTCATCTGAATTTTGGAGAAATGTTCTTTCTGTATATTTGCTAAAGAAAGATAAACAACTGTCCCCAGACAATAGGGAATTTTGGAGCAGAGTTGCATTGGTAAGTTGTATATAAGCATGGGAATGGAAGGTCATGGTTGTGTCCATTGGCTATAACAGATAAATCAACATCGTTTCCATGATGATCTGCCTTGATACTGTAGGTCAACCCCTGAGGAATTGATCAATTGTTTATTTCATCAATATCCTCAACAGAGAGGGCTGAAAGGGACCTTTAAGACCACTCTGTTCACCTTGGTTACTTGGGCCTCATTATTTGAAGGTCATGTGCTTTCAAATCCTCTGGACCCCTTACTACTATTTATCTGGTTAGTAGTTGTAAAATTTAATGCTAGTTGAAATCAAATTGACCTGAACATGGTGTCTGGTTTCTGTAACCACACTAATCCAGTTTTCCTTCTTAATTTTGTTTTGGTGACTCTCATTGACTTCTAGGAAAGCTGCAGGTGAGTGGATCCCTGCAAGTGACTTCCAGGAAAACTTCATTAAAGGCCTTGTATTTGTTACTGAGGGCAGAATACAAATAATTTATTTGACCTGCTTGAAATGATTAAACTTCATATGAACAAATTAACAGTCAAATTTATGTGGAACAATAATAACCATTTATTTTCCATTTAACCTGGATTTCAAATCAAACACATAATTGATTAGGTCATAATAAATTTGTTACTTACTAAAATGAGCTTATTTTAGAGGAATGTAATCCTCTTGGGGACCATCAAGAAATGGGTTTATGTGGTCTTAATGAGTCACATGATCATTACTGGAAACACATTTAGGAAAAATTAGCTTACAGTTATCTTGACCCATTGTATTCTGCCTAGGCTCCAGGATAAGAAAACTGGAATGATGCTTGAAGCAATCCAATTACAAAGAAAAGGTCAGAAGCAATTCCATTTGGTGCCCATTGAATCCTTGCAATGAAAAAGAACCATATTTTGGAAGTAGGATGTGGAAAGTAAAAATCATTCAACGATAATGAGCTGAAGTAATTCTATTGTGTTAGTTGCCTATATCTTTGGAATAACACTTTTAGTAGGTTTCTTATATTCATTAAAGAATTAGATAATGTTGCTGTGGAGAGGTGAGACTTCATTTTAAACATGTGATAGAGCTGGGGTTCCTAAAATTTTGGATCAGGCAAACCTCTAGCAGTCTGATGAAGTCTAAGGACCCTTTCTCAGAATAATGTTCTAAATGAATTAAATAAAATACACATTATTACAAAAGAAGCAAATTGCATTAAACTACTAGTTATCTATCTCTCTATATCCATAGATATATTTATTTGTGCATATGTATAAATATGCACCTGCATATGTATGTATATATATATATATATATTTATCTGTGTGTCTATATATATTTCTATATAATTAAATTCTATATAGGGATTTCTAAGGAAAATAGAGAAATTATATGATGAGAAATATAGATTAACTCCATATTTCTATACCTAGAAATTTTTTGTACATAATATATATAAAACCTATAATTATAGGAAACAGTTATATAATCTATCAATGTAAATAATTTTGTGTATTATCAATATATTTCTCAATGTAAATATATTTCTATATTTATCTTCACATATACATATCTACATTTCTATATAAATGTTTAGATGTTTCTTTGTATAGAAATATAGAGATCTCTATATTCATATAGACAGATATAGATATAAATGTAGTTATATATTATATATAAATATATGCATAATACATATATACATATCTAATCTATATAAATATAGATATAGAGAAATATATTTAGAGAGGGAGAATATATAAATATATATATGAATAGAGACTCTATAATTATAGTTTCACAAATACACTACACACATATGTCTCACAATACATGGGGAACAACCAGTGAAAATGCCTGAGGCCAGGAGATGGAGTATTTTTTTTTTAAGTTTTTTTTGCAAGGCAAATGGGGTTAAGTGGCTTGCCCAAGGCCACACAGCTAGGTAATTGTTAAGTGTCTGAGGTCGGATTTGAACCCAGGTACTCCTGACTCTAGGGTGGGTGCTCTATCCACTGCGCCACCTAGCCGCCCCTAAGATGGAGTATTTTGTATAAGGAAAAGTCAGGTTGATTCCTGTAGCTGATAGAATAACCTCACCAGTCACAGAGTAACAACCCAATCATCTTGCTAAATGTGTTAGCCTATATGAAGACTTTTACCTTACTCCCGCCATGCTTGAACTAACTAGCTAAAAGAACATTGAAGAATATTTGGCAAAAGCATCAACAGCTGGGGTGGCTAGGTGGCGCAGTGGATAGAGCACCCACCCTAGAGTCAGGAGTACCTGGGTTCAAATCCGACCTCAGACACTTAACAATTACCTAGCTGTGTGGCCTTGGGCAAGCCACTTAACCCCACTGCCTTGACCAAAAAAAAATAAATAAATAAAACTAAAAAAATGTTTATAGCTATACTAAGGTGGTTTTATTCTAGGCAATTGATGGCACTGTGATTGAACTATAGGACAATATCATATCTTTTTTTTAGGTTTTTGCAAGGCAAATAGGGTTAAGTGGCTTGCCCAAGGCCACACAACTAGGTAATTGTTAAGTGTCTGAGGTCGGATTTGAACTCCTGACTCCAGGGCTGGTGCTCTATCCACTGCGCCACCTAGCCACCACTCATATCCTTTTTGATACAAATAATAACATAGATTCAATTACTAAGTTTATCCTAGATTATTAATCAATTTATGCTGAAGAGGGAGATATGGAGATAAGATGGGGTTAGAGGTGAAAGAAAAAGTTGAATGATCCTTCCCATACTCTAATGATGAGATATCTAGGTTAACTGTGAGAGATTTTAAGGGGCAGGAGATGGGAATTTTTGCTCTTCCTCAAAAAGAAAATATAGGAAGCTTTCTACTACCTCTGCCTGAGTAACTAGGAAGATTAAAATCTGAGCTACAACTCAATATAAGGCAGAACTTTCAAACAAAGCTGACCCAAAATGGAATGAATATAAGGAGTTTGGATTTGGGGTCATGAAAGTTATTCTAGGTATATGAGTTATTATGACATAATCATCCTGATTAACTTTTATGCAGCATATTTTTTCCAGACAAATCTCCCTATCATCCAAGCTAGATGTACAGCAATCATTTCTGGGTCCAATTTCAATTCTAATCAGTATGAAAACTTTACCTCCTCTGTTTTATTTTTCCCCAATCTGAGAATATTTCCCCTTCCTTAAGCAACCTGGACTGCTTGAAAGGAATCATCATATCGATTCTAGACAGCATGAAGAACCAATTAGTTTTAGTAGTTGCGGAGTCCTGAAATCAAACAATCCATCTTTCTCAGGCTCTCCAGTAGGGGCGGCTAGGTGGCACAGTGGATAGAGCACCGGTCCTGGAATCAGGAATACCTGGGTTCAAATCCGGTCTCAGACACTTAATAATTACCTAGCTGTGTGGCCTTGGGCAAGCCAATTAACCCCACTGCCTAGCAAAAACCTAAAAAAAAATATTACAGATTTTATAAACAGAGAATACCATTTCATGACACCAAAAGCAATACACACACTTGAAAATGGTGAGAATTATATTATAAATTGGCACTTCTAGAGGGTATCTAAAGCAGATAGCTATAAATGTGTACTTAGCATCCAAAATTCTAAATTGGTCAACAGCATGTAGATGTTTACAGGGGCTAGGATTACAGAATTAATCAGGATGTTGGCTTGCCCAGATTAGATTCTTGGAAGAATGACTGAAGATAAAGAATTATTATGATGTGAAGTATGTTGAAGATACTAACCCAGCAAAAGATTATAACTATAAAACATCTATAATCAAAGTCAAAAAAATTCTAACAAACCCACAACCCAGAGCTTTTCTACAAGGCAAATTAAAATTACTAGAAGAAATTATGCAATGGTTAAAATAATTTTATAAATGAAATGAGACTGAAGAGGAAAGAACTGAAAAGGAATTGAGACCTATGGAGGAAAAGTTTGGAAAAAGAATTCATATCTTATAATGAAATCTTATACTCTGAACATTACAATGGATCAAATAGAAACTAATGACTCCATGAGACAAGAAATATTGTTTAACTATGCCAAAACAGTGAAAAAAGTATTCTTAAATTGAAAGATTGTTAAATCATCTGAAACTCTTCATGACCCCTTTTGGAATATTCCTGGAAAAGCTACTGGAGTGATTTGTTGTTTCCTTATCCAGTTCATTTTACAGTTGAGGAAACTGAGGCAAACAGGGTTAAATAATTTGTCCTATGTCACAAAGCTAGTAAATATCTGAACTTGGATTTGAACTGAGGTCTTCCTGACCCCAGGCCCAGAACTCTGTCCACTGAACTTCCTACTTATTAAAAGGACTGTGATGTATCTCATATCAAAAACAACTGAGTTGGAAAACAGATCAGAGAGGAACAATATAGAATTATAAGAGCTTACTAAAACTTATAAACAAAAAAAGAGCTTGTTTATAGTAGTTGAAGAACTCACAAAAAATTATACAAATCAAATAGAACTAGAAGGGAACTGTAAAAATGGAAAACAGAATATAAAATTCAATGGATCCTTCCTAGAAGAAAATGAAAAATGAAAAATCTCAGCAATGTCAGAGCCCACATAAAAAGTTTCTAGATCAAAGGAAAATAAAAAAATACCACAAACAATGCAAGAGAGAAAGAATAGATAGAGAATGTGTGTTTTTTCTGAGAGATTTCAAGTACCAAGGAACTACAATCAGTCTCACATAAGATTTAGCAGCCATTACTTTAAAGAAGAAGAGATCATGGAATATGATATTTTAAAAGGCAAAAAATGTGGGCAGGAACAAAATTACATGATTCAACAAAACTAAGGGGGAAAATGGATCAGAGCTGGATAGAAATTTTGAAATATAAATACAAATCAAGAGAAATATAAAAAGGTAATTATCAGTCAGAAATCAGAAGACTATATTAAATGAATAATCTGTGGAACTGAAACATGTGCCTCTTTAGAACCCTAATATTATCGGGGTCAAAGAGGGAGCTAAATTAGGCAGCAGATTTGAGAGTGATTGTGTTAAATTTTGATAATGCTTTTGAAAAGGAAAACAAAGGTAGGAGGAGAATATATTCTTTAAGAAAGAAAGAAGAAAGGAACAGGGAGCTAACTCTATATGACTGAGTTTACATGTTGAAGACTCTAGAAGAAGGAGAGTAGGCACTTTTAAAACTTCATTTTGAAGTAATACAAAGTAAAAAGAAAGCAAAATGAGAATAATTTATACTATAAAATAGCTTTGTAAAAGTTAACAATTACTCCCCTCAACAAAATAATCAGTAATAAGAACTAGCACTTTAGAATCCTGTCTATTTCATGAACCAGATATACAGAATGAAACATGCATTTTTGAAGCACATGTAGGAATTTGTTTCACTTGCTGCTGTGGTGGTTTTTCCCTAAGAAAGGGAAGGGTAGAAGGCAGGGAGGTTAGACTACTAATAATGGAAAAAAATATCATTTAATTACTAAAATTAATACAATGGTTAATTGTGTCTCCAGAGGACCTATGATAAATGTATAATTAATCTACTGACAAAGAGGTGATGAAAATAAGGTTCAGAAAGAAATTGACATTTCTGGATATGTGGTATAAATCGTTTGTGAGGTATAAATTTTGTTTGATTCTGCTTATTTATTATACTTGTGTCTTTTCCTTTACTCTGCATAATATGGGAAGGAAGGAATGATTGTTAGCAATAGCAATGTCCAAATAAAAGGTCTTTAGAAAAAATGAATGAACATAAGAGTTTACATGTTGAAGACTCTAGAAGAAGGAGAGTAGGCACTTTTAAAACTTCATTTTGAAGTAATACAAAGTAAAAAGAAAGCAAAATGAGAATAATTTATACTATAAAATAGCTTTGTAAAAGTTAACAATTACTCCCCTCAACAAAATAATCAGTAATAAGAACTAGCACTTTAGAATCCTGTCTATTTCATGAACCAGATATACAGAATGAAACATGCATTTTTGAAGCACATGTAGGAATTTGTTTCACTTGCTGCTGTGGTGGTTTTTCCCTAAGAAAGGGAAGGGTAGAAGGCAGGGAGGTTAGACTACTAATAATGGAAAAAAATATCATTTAATTACTAAAATTAATACAATGGTTAATTGTGTCTCCAGAGGACCTATGATAAATGTATAATTAATCTACTGACAAAGAGGTGATGAAAATAAGGTTCAGAAAGAAATTGACATTTCTGGATATGTGGTATAAATCGTTTGTGAGGTATAAATTTTGTTTGATTCTGCTTATTTATTATACTTGTGTCTTTTCCTTTACTCTGCATAATATGGGAAGGAAGGAATGATTGTTAGCAATAGCAATGTCCAAATAAAAGGTCTTTAGAAAAAATGAATGAACATAAGAGATTAGAAAGATATTCAAAGGGGCAGATAGGTGGTGTAGTGGATAAAGCACCAGCCTTGTAGTCAGGAGTACCTGGGTTCAAATCCGGCTTCAGACACTTAGTAATTACCTAGCTATGTGGCCTTGGGCAAGCCACTTAACCCCAACTGCCTTGCAAAAACCTAAAAACAAACAAAAACAAAAAGAAAGATATTCAAAAAAAGCATAGATAAACAAGACATTATTGAAAGGAATGTAAATTTTATCATAAATAATATATATATTTATATTTAAAGAAAATGAAAATTTGTCTCAGCATGTATAAGAGAGTGAATGATGCAGTACTGAGTTATTAAATGAATATACTTTCATAAAGATTCATATTGTCATATTCTGCTTTGTATATAGAAATGTCCTTTTTGTTGGGTGATTAAGCTTGGATGAATGTTTTATGTGGAGGTGGAGGGGGAAGGGATGGAGACAAATAGATCATAGATATAGAAAGAAGGTAGAAAATAAAAGAGAAGGAGAGAGGTGGTTTTTCCTGGAAGAAAACCAGACCAAGAGGCACCCAAAACTAAAGCACAACTGTTATTTGTTTGCCAGAAAAAGATAGATACAGAAAGAGAAAGAGCCAGGTGCTGCCTGATCTGGCACAAAGCCAAGTCCTAAGACAATAAAGAAACCTCTGGCCTGGCCTTTAGAAAGTAGAACAGAAATCTTGTATGTATCTTCCTATGTGTTAACTGTATCTGATCTAGTCAAATTACATGCAATTATTCTCCTCTGTGCTAGAACTTGTTTCCTGATACTTTCCTAGGTAAGAGAAAAAAAAATAACATCTGTGGTATAAGATCTTTTTCATATATGATAGTCGTTAAAATTATTGTCCTTTTTTAAAACACAAGTTAATTTTGAAAAATATTGGCAATGGGGAAAATGTGTGCTAAATCCAGTTATTGGCAATATTTTAGCCCCTTTTTTCAAATTTTATTATTTTGATTTGAGCTAGGAATGAAGAAATAGAAGACATCTTCCACTACTTCTAGCAATCATTCCTTCCTCTCAATGATTAACAAGATAAAGAAAGAAAAAATAACACTTGTAATAAATAAGCAGAGTTAAGTAAAATTTATTCCATATAGGGGCTAAGTCCAGAAGCATCAATCTTTCTGAGAGGGCTTTCCTTCCAAATAGTGAGATGGTGACAGGTGCCAATTGAAAATTACAATATTGTTATTAGGGATTTTCAACATACTTGTCAAGTACTTTAATTAAAATTATACATTCCATAAATAAGATCTGGAATAGAGAACCTCAGATATCCTTTCCAACCCTTAAGAGTATCTGACAAGCATATCCAACAAACGTTGGTAATTGGGATGATAGGACAGGTTGAAAAGTCTATTGGTTTTTTGTTTTTCCTTTTAATTCATAAAAATTGATGCTTTTTAAAAGGGAGCTATATATTTCCAAATGTATAGAAAATCTCAAATGTTTCCTGCCTAAATATTACCAATTGATTCTCCAACAATCTTGTTTTGAGATGTGAAACTGATTCATTTCCCTCTCCACCTATCCCCACCCCCCTCAAACATCTCGCTCAGCTTCTCATTCTCTCCCATCTGTCTAGAATTTCTATTTTACTTTGAAATGATTTCTCAGCATGTTGACCTCTCAGTATTCCATCAACCTCACTCTCTTGCACACGCTGAGACTCATTTTCACTAATTTGTGCAATGAGCAGTAAATAGAGGCCAGCTGAAACTCCGCCTGGAAAGGGCTAATCAACTACTGACTGCCTGGTGTTAAGATATCTGTGTGGAACCCTTCAAACTTTTCCAAATCAATCAGAGAGCTTTTCCCTGCATCCCTTCAATCTTTTTGAACTTGAATAAGTGGTATGAAAAAAGGTATATTCACCCTTGAGACAAGCTTATTTTTTGTTACCACTACAATTCACTGCAGAGTTTAGTTCTTTACCCATTTATCTATTTCCAAATTAACATTTGGTTACTAAAGTTATTTTCTGTTTAAAAAATATGTGTTTCCTTTAGAACCTTGGCAGCTCATTTGATTTTTTTTTCTGCTTCTCGCTTGTGTATTGGGAAAATGAGCGAAGGCTGATTTTTAGCAGTGGATATTACACCGCTTAGTTTCCCATCAAGGTGATAAATCAGTTTGGGTGCCTGAATAATTACATTCATGGAAGTGGACTGTAATATGTTATCTCAAAATTCATGAGGCAATGCTCAGACTCATTATATACAACAGTTTTCATAACTCATGTAAATATTGTACCCAACTTTAAGGTAGATAGAGGGATATTTTTAGGAATTCCTATCAATATTTAATAATGCAATTTGCACTACAAACAGGACTCTGAAAATAAAGAGTTCAAGAATGAATAAGTACTATTAAGTCCAATAAGGAATTGCATGGACTTGTTTCCATTTGCAGTACCTTGTTTCAAGGAAACATGAACATACATTTTTGCCTCAGTCACATTTGGAATTAAGTTCTTCCTTACTGGTATGAAAGGACCAACTCTATTCTAGCCTTCTCTTCCTATTTCTATAACTATGTTGCTTCCTAAACTTGAAAAGAGTTGGTTTTCTCTCTTCTCTCTTTCTCTCTTTTGATAAAACAACTACCTGTCTGATTCTTTAAATCATTTTTATAACTTGTTTTGACTTATTTGGAGAAATATAATATCTATAGACACAAATACATTTATATATATGCATATAGAGTTTCTATATATACAAGCATGTTTCTATACAAAAATAAATATGTATGTATACACACACACACACACACACACACACATACACACACATTTATATTATTTTTTACAGGGCAATGGGGGTTAAGTGACTTGTCCAAAATCACACAGCTAAGTAAGTATTAAGTGTCTGAGGTCAGATTAAACTCAGATCCTTCTGACTCCAGGGCTGGTGCCCCTGCATTCTTTTACTTCGACTAAAATCGTCCTCTGGTGATAACTCACTATACAGAAGTGACCCTGGGTCTTTGAAGGCTATATTAATAGAGTAGAATGCCCAGCAATAGATTTATTGTTTATTATCTTCACTTCCCTTTTTTCTCACAAGTAGAACATAACTTTTCTTTTAGTGTTTTTTTTGCAAGACAGTAGGGTTAAGTGACTTGCCCAAGGTCACACAGCTAGGTAATTATTAAGTGTCTAAGGTCGGATTTGAACTCAGGTCCTCCTGACTCCAGGGCAGGTGTTCTATCCACCACGCCACCTAGCTGCCCTTAATATAAACTTCTTAAGGACATATATGTATGGCTTTTGTGTTCATGTTCCAAGCAAAGTGTCAGGTACTACAAAGTAGAAAGTAAATGTGTTCTGAAATCTATTGCACTGAATTGAAAAATGTAGGTGAATGCAGAGAAAGCCATCACTGGAGATCTGAATACAATAGACCATTTATTAAAGTGTAGAGGCGCTGTAATAGGCTTATCCATGCTGATGACATCATGGATCCTTGAAGCATTAAAATAAGCATACATTCATACATAAAGGCGTATGAATAATGCCATTTAAGAAGACATAATGAAAATACCATATTATGAATTTTTATTCATTCATCAGGACAAAGGAAGGAAGGAGGGAAGGAAGGAAGGAGGGAAGAAACAAAGGAGGAAGGGAGAGAAAATCTATTAATAATTCATTATATTCTAGGCCCTGGGCTAAGAAATTTACAAATGATATCTCCTTTTTTATAAAAACCCTGTCAATTGTTATCCACATTTTATAGTTTTAAAATTTGAGGAAGGCAAAAGTGAAATGATTTGCTTAGAGTTGTGTAACTGCTATGTATCTGAATCATAATTTGAATTCAAGTTTTCCAGATTCCAGGCCTAGAGTTTTATCCATTGCACCACCTAGTGTGTCTATCAAGTGTACCCTAATAGATACTAGGAACAACAACAACGACGACAAGGACTAAAAGATGTCCCAAATGTCTTAAACTATAAGTTTAAACTGCACTAAGACTTTTTGGGCATCCTGTATTATTACATCTGATCCTCCTAATAACTTTTTGAATTGTGCCCCTTTATTAGCTCCATTTTACAAGTGAAGAAACTGATGCTGATTGAAATTAAGCTATTTGCTTAGGATCACCAGGTATTTAGTATATGAGGCAAGATTTGAACTCAGATCTTCATGACTCCAAGTCCAGAGCCTGGCCTATTATATCACCCAGCTCTCTCTCCTTTCAAGGATAAATGACTCTTTCCTTAATGAGCTCATAATCTGTTAGGAGTGATTAAAATGCATATATATATATATATATATAATATATACATTTATATAAATATAACACAAATTAGGATATTATAAGTGTTTAAGAAAAGTACTAAGGTACTAGATGACTCTAAGGTCTCTGTCTTTGTTCCTACGATTATGTAGTCTTATTTGATCTTCATAACAAATCATCAAATCAGTCATTATCTTAAGTTCACAGAAGAGAGTCATGAGTTGTTGACCAGACCTACAGCCCAGATGACTTCTGGTCCAATGCTTTTTCTATTAGACTTTACTTTTAGGATCCTCTCTACTCTTGTTTTTAAAGGAATAGGGATAAAGAAGATGCCTTTCTACTTGTGTGATTTGTTTCTCACAGGTCTGAATAATTTCACAGTTTAAGAGTCCCTTTGTTCTGTTGGCACAAAAGAGAATTAATGTGCATTATGGGCTAGCAATCATACAGTCAGAAATCATTCAGAAAACATGTCCACTGTTGGTAAGAAGACAAAAGGCAGATAGGGTTGCCTTAAAGTTGTCCATTTGAAAATGGAGTATAGTTTCCTAATTGGTGAAAAATTAATACCAAGTTGCATGTGAACTTGCCAATCTGTCTACCTCGAACTGCACTTCTTACAAAGAGGCAAAAGATGAAATCTTGGGTCAAAAATATCTATCATTTTTTTTCAAGAGGTATAACGTGAAGTGAATACGTGATCTCATGAGGATAACTTAATGTGGTATGAAAAGTCATATGACCGGTGTTAAAAAAGTTAGCTAAGAATGAAGGTATGTGCATTATTAGGCAAGGTGTTACTCATGGTCATTGTTCTCCTAGATTCATTCCCCCCCTTCTTCCTTTGATTCCCCTCTGTATTTGATTCCATAGTATGCCTTCAAACCAATATTGCTTACATTTGATTTATTTGTGACCCATAAATCCCATCAAATCTGAACCTTTACTTTTGCTCAGGTTCAAAACACAAGACCATTTGGATGACATTTATCTTTCCTCTGGCTCAATTGCACCCACATAGTTAATAAAATTTGGAATTTCTAAAGGAAACTAGAAATATTAAGTTACTAAATATGCTAATACAACCAAGAAAGAAGGGTCACTGAACCAATAAATAATCAGTTTAGAAATGATTAGTAAAACCATTGAAAACTTTCATTTCTGCATAACTGCAAGTACATTCTCTTTCCCCCATTCCACAAAATGAATTCTTTCAACAGATTAATTGTTGGTGAAATTTCTGTCTCTCCCTTTCTGTTACACAAAGACCTTGTCAAAGTCTTTGTATATCAGAAGCAAAGGGAGGGAAAATTTCACCAGTCAATGTCTCTGTGCAATTATGAGAGAGTTGAAGTCTTCAGAATTGAAAACCTTGACATTTCTGCTTGAAAATTTCATGCTGATAGTGTTAATTTTCTCACCAAATTGCTCCATATTTAATGTAACTCCCAACTTGGTTTGACTCGGAACTCTTTTGTTGTGACCAGTCACAAAGTTTCCATCCTTCCTTAATTTATCTGTCTCTCCTGGTGGTTGGAACTGCTAACAGGCCTCTGACACTCTTCAGATCATTGTCCAAGGGTAGATTGGAATTAAGCTACTTGTCTAGGATTACCATGTACTTAGTACATAAGGCAAGATTTAAACTCAGATCTTCATGACTCCAAGATCAGACCCCTACCTACTATACCACCCAGCTTCCTTCTGGAAGACTCTCTCCTTTTCAAATTGAGGGAAGATTGTTTTGCATCTAGGTCATCTTTGTGCCCTGAGAGATCTCAGTAAATGTTTCTAAAGGGAACAAAATTGTTAGTAGTGAAAAAGTGGTATGTCACAGTGAACAAATACCCTCACTCAGAATCAAGAAGACAGAAGTTTCTGTCTCCACTTATTCCTGGCACTGTCTATGATTAAACTTTACATACCAGATGCTATTAATCTTTATTGGAAGACATTTTTCACCCATAGTTCCCTACCTCAATCAAATGAAAACTTTGGGTGCCCCCTTCCCTTCCTGAGTATGTGTGTGTGTGTGTGTGTGTGTGTGTGTGTGTGTGTGTGTGTGTGTGTGTGTGTGAGAGAGACAGAGAGAGACAGAGACAGAGACAGAGAGAGAGACACAGAGACAGAGAGAGAGACAGAGGAGAAAAATATTTTAAACCTATTTTCCTCATAATAATTCTGCTAAGTTCACAATACAACCACTATTATTCCCATTTTAGATAGGAGAAAATCAAAACTAAGCTAAAGTAACTGATATAGTCTATCTTCTTCATGAAATCTAACTACCATATCAATTCATGTATTTTCTTCCTGAGTTTTTTCTCAATATAAAGCAGTTTATGTTGAACTACCTTGTATGTATTTGTATTTTACATATATACATATAAATGTATATAAACTATAAACATTTACATAAAACATATTGTTAGTATTCAGTTATTTCAGTAATGTCCAACTTTTCAGGATCCTATTTGGGGTTTTCTTAGCAAAGATACTAGAGGGATTTGCCATTTCCTTCTCTAGCTCATTGAACAGACAAGGAAACTAAAGCAAACAGGGTTAAGGACTTGCCCAGGGTCACACAGTTAGTGAGTTTCTGAGCCCAGACTTGGACTTATAGAGCCAAGATGCATCAGTATCAGAAATCTTGCCCTTCATTAGGATGGGAAGTCCATATATGTAGTCCAAAGTAGACAGGGCTCCTATTTCCACAGGAACTCTTTGAAAAACAAGATACTCATCTCTATGTATTAGTTGCTCATTTTTTAATAGTGTTCTACTCTTTGTGACTATATTTGGAGTTTTCTTGGCTAAAATACTAGAGTGGTTTAATATTCTCTTCTCCAGTTCATTTTACAGCTGAGGAACTGAGATAAAGAGGGCTAAGTGACTTGCTCAGGGTCATAAAGTTAGCGTGTATCTAAGACCAGACTTGAACTCTGGATTTGAACTCTGGAAGATGTTCCTGAATCCAAGCCTGACCCTCTATCTACTTTTGTACTTAACTGCCTCCTCCTCCCTATAAGATCTCAATATAAGTCCAATCCTAACTGTTACAAAATACACTGTCAAAAGTCCAGATTCAGATTCATCAGATAGTTTTGTTTCTTTCCTAATAGGCTATTCTGTGTTGCCCTCCTCATCTTTGCCAAGTACAATTTGTGCTTCTTTTCCACAGCCAAAAATAATTTGCTGATGGGCAACTGTGATGCAGGAGTTAAGTCATCTCTTGGTCCATTGTACAAGTCATACAATTGGTGTCCTTAGCTAAACACAACCTGAGGAACCTAAGGGACACTTTTTATCAAACAAAGGATATGAGATTTTCAGACCCAGCTCTTCAAATTTAACCTGGTTCTCTTTAATGAGGAAATATAAAAGGATATGTGGTCCTATTGACACTTTCTTAATGAAGGGAGGTCTTTTTGTAACTGTACAAATCAAATACAAACTGACTTTAGATAGGCTCTAGACTAATATCAAAAAAAAGGGAAAAGTTTTCATTGACAGGTACAGTGTTTAACTTCATAGGCAAAACTCAAGATTAAATGCTGGGCATAGTGTAGGCCAACTTATTCACTAATCACTCTCGCCACAAAGGAGACAGCCTCCATTGCTCACTGACATCAATAGGAATACTAAATCACTCCATAGAATTTCAGCTTATTCCATTCACAGCAGGACCACTATTGTCTCGTCTTTGAAATCCCAGAGTACTGACTGCCATTTGGTCCAGTTATAAATGAGAGACTGTCTAAACCAACAAGTGGTAAATCTCTCTTGGTGATAATTTGATTTAAATGAGCTTACCTTGGAAAACAGACCTCTACTCATGCTAATTACCATAAAGTATCAGCCTTATTTGGAGATTTGCATAATTAAATGAGGGAATATGAAGATGTTACTGTGAAGTTGCAACCTATGACTATGTGTGTGATTATGTATATATGTGTGTATGTGTGTGTGTATAAGAACAAAAACCAGTAAATTCACCTTTCTTCCCTACTAGCATTTCAATTTAAACCAAGCCTGTTCGTGATCAAACTTACAGAAACAGTTTTGGAAATGCCATACTAGAAATTTTCTTTTTTTTTTTATTTTTTGACTTTATTTTTAAGCACAAAGAAATTATGAGACTTCAAGGTAGACATAAAAGTGGGTCACAGGGATATTTCTGAATTTAGGAATAAAGATAAAGAAAATTTTTACACATCAGAAACTAAAAAGGAGAGTGATTCAATTAGCTATACTTTAGAAAAAATGTTTTACCATTTTTTCACTCAGTACTGTGAAAAGATTTTCACAAAAGAGCATGCTCTGAATGTTACACACATTTTTCAGTTTTAAGGAAAATAACATTTTTTATCCAGTAGTTAGGAAAGGAAGAAGTGGTGTTTAAGATGCAAATACTAGATGCCTTCAGTGAGGCTAGAATGTAATAAGGGATTCATCCAATGGAGTAAATCATTGCCCTGAAACAATAATTAGTTAGTCAATAAACACTTATTAAGCAGCTACTCTGTCTTGGGCGCTGTATGAAACTCTACAAATATAAAGAGAGGCAAATGATGGTCCTGCCCTCAAAGAGCTCAAAATTTATGGTGAAATTACAAGTAAGCAAAAATTTATTAACTTGCTATATACATGATAAATAAGAAATAATTAAGAGAGGGAAATCTTAAAGATTAATGACGTTTGAGAAAGACTTCTTGTAGAAGATAGGATTTTTAGTTGGATCTTAAAGGAAGGAACTCAGGGAAGTCAAAGGATGGAGACAAGTGGGGAGAACTTTCTAAGAATGGAGAACAGAAAAAAGATGCTTAAAATTAGGAAATTGAATGTCTTGTTCATGGAAGAGCCAAAAGGTCAGAGCCACTGGATTGAAGAATACATGTAAAGTGTTGTTATTTTTCCTTCATTCTTAAAGAGGACCAATGACATCAGGAGGGTGATGTCTTGACTTTCAAGTAAATTGGATTTAAGTGAGACAGGGTTGTGGTGATGGCCCTGGAGGCAGTGGGAGACCTTGGCCTGTTTAAGCTAAAGTCTTTCCCAGATCTCATTTTGTCAAGGCAAAACCATTTAGTAATCAAAGGCTAGGTAAGAATAGAGTCAAATGATGGTCTATTTTGCCTTCAGAAAAGAATGAGACTGGGAGGGGAGAGACCCTAAGTGTACCTTTCCTTATACTATAAATCAAAAATTCTGATTAAGCTGTAAGAAAGCTGTAGAAGAAAGCAAGGTGGACTTGAATTTCAAACAGAGAATTTTGTATTTGACCCTGGAGATGATAGGAAGCTCCTGGATTCCATTAAAAAAGGAAGGGGACAGGGGGCATGATATTGTCTGACCTACCTTTTAGTAAAATCACTTTGGTGACTAAATAGCCTCGGCATGAGGTGGTGCATCTGGACCACAGTGGAGGCAATGTCAAAGGAAAGGAGGGGGTATATTCAGGAAATGTTGCGAACAAGATTGAGATTCCTTCCCATTCTTTGTCTGAAGTTTCTGCACCCTAGTCCCTCCTACCAGTGTCAAAAGACTCAGAAACAATATGTAGTTCCCCTTGCTTGTAAGAGTGACCTTGTAGAAGTAAGTTCACCTCTAGCAGCTTCTGTTTCCTCATCTATAAAATGAGAGTTCCTTGAACTACCTATCTCATAGGTTGTAGGGTCAAATGATATCATGTCTATACAGTGACAAATCTTAAACTTCTCTATAAATATGAATTATTAAATCTTGACCCTATGCATGATAAACAGACCCTAGAGAGTTATGATTATGTTAGTTAAGGACTCAAGGAGGTCCCAGTAATGCTAAATTGAACCATCATGCTGAAATCCCATGCAGTGAGATAAAGACTTTCCTTCTCCATATTACTAACATTTGGCTTTCCAAGGGATCAGTACCTGGGGGCAAGTGGTTTTCTCCCCTCATCCAGTAATATATTTGTGGAACTGGGAATTGTCACTGTACTCTGTCTTATTTTACAATATAACCTCTCTGCTAATATAGAACTTTTAGTCACATGTCCTTTCTCCCTGAGCTTTAACTAAGGTGTCAAATCAATAAGTATCACTTCCTAAGTGCCAGATGTGGTGCTATGTGTCAAAAATGCAGAAAAAGGCAAACACCAGCTCCTATTCTCAAGGAACTCACATTCTAATGGGAGAGGCAACCTGCAAACTATATACAAGCAAGTCATATAGAGGAAAAATTGGAAATGATCAACAGAAAGAACATTGATCAAGATTGAGAAAGAATTTTTGGTAGAAGGTAGGGTTTGAAGAGAGGCTTAAAGGAAGGTGGGGAAGCCAGGAGATAGTGGTGACAAGGGAGAGAATTTCAGACTTAGGGAAAAACCAGTAAAAATGAATGGAGTCAGAAGATAAGACATCTTGTTCTAAGGAGGGCAATGAGACCAACATTGCATCTTAGAGGCTGTGATGGAGAGCAAGGAAGGTAGAAATGGACCAAGACACAAAAGGCTGTGAGCACAGGTTTCTTATTTGATCAAGGATGGGAAAGGAGATAACATGAACAAATCTGTGCTTTGTGAAAATCACTTTGACAGCTAAGGACAGATTGGAGTGGGGAGAGATCTGAAGAAGGAAGATCAACCAAAAGGCTATTTGAGGAAGCTACAAAGCCCAGAGTACTAAAGCTTAAATTCTGAAGTCTCCTAATCCCTCATTTGATTGCCATACCAGAGAGTTGAAATTCTTTACTTCTGGACTTTTTAACTTCAGTGTAGTCTGATATAAAAAAAAAATATTTTAAATTACCCCAATGGAGCAGATTCCCTAGTCCATTCATAGCAATATTCTGTCTGAGAAAGGGACTACATTGTAGATGTTCAGGTAGAGACTTAAATGAGGGAACTCAAAACTATCTTCTGAGGATCAGTCAAAAGAAATAGAAATGTTTAGTCTGGGAGAAGTGTCCATTTGTAAGGTCATCATGTGGAAGAGAGATTATGTTTATTCTATTGGAGCCTAGAAGGCAGAAAGTAGACCCAAGGGGAGAAGTTCCAAGAATGGAATTTTTGTTTCAATACAAAGAAGAAATGCATAATAGAGCTATCCCCAAATGCAAGAGCCTGCCTTGGGTAAGGGATTCAAGACCTTATTTATCAGGGAGATTTATAAATGCAAGTCATCTTTGGGAAGGAATTGAATGAGACCACCTCTAGGGCTTCTTCTAAATATAAAGTTTGGTAACCTTGAAGTTCTCTGAGAATACAATGACTCTAGTCTTGGCTTTCTAAATATATGTGACCTTAAACTGTGCCTCAGTTTCCCCATTTGAAATAAGATTAAAGATGCTGACCTCATGAAGGTTATTATAGAAGGCACTGATTAAATGGTTATTGATTTCAAAGTTCAGGGAGAAAGGACTTTTGACTAAAAATTCTATACTATTAGATAGATATATACATACATATTATACACACACACATGCATAATATAAGGAAAAAGCAGAGAAAAATGACTTATTATAAGTCTCATTAGAGAATCAGCATGACTATCAAATAAGATAATAATGGATCTAGGAACTCTAAAATACTTTGGATGATAGAGAGTGCAGAGTCTGGAATCAGGAAGCCCTGAGTTCATATCTGATCACAGACACTTACTAGCTATGTGACCTTGGGCAATTCCAATCCAATCCAATTCAATAAACAGTTATTAAGCACCCACTAGTTGTCAGTTCCTTGGTGCACCCTGGGGATACAATAGAGAAAAAGACAGTCCCTACCCTCAAGGAGCTTACAGGCTAAAGGAGGAAAATGTAAAACAAAACAAAAAAAAAGTGAAAGCAGGAAAGTGCAAAAGGGGAAGAATACCAGGAGCTACCTGCATTAAGAGGGAGAGGATCTCTGGTTCAAGGGACTGGAAGAAGAAGTCATTTAAATTGTCTGCTTCAGTTTCCTCAACTGTAAAATGAAGGTAATAACTGCGTCTACCTTACAGGATTGTTGTATAAATTAAATAGAAAACCACTTTGCACAGTTTCTGTGACAATGAATTCTAGCTTTTATCATTAATATAACTATGTTTTATGGGTTCACAACAACAATATATAAGCTAACAACATAAGATTTAATTGTAAAGGTCTATCTGTGAAGTCTCAACATTGGTTTCAGAGGTCAAGTTAAGGGAGCCCCAAGTTGATATTAGTCTACATGGAAAAGCTTAGCAATTTGAGGGGTATAAATTAATTCCCCAATACAAAACCAGGCAATGGGAAGGGCAGGATAGTTATTTAATAATTATAGTAGCTAGTGTTTCAGTAACACTTTGAGATTTGCTAAGTACTTTGCAAATATTGTCTTATTCTATGCCCACAGCAACCCTGGGAGATTGGTGTTATCATTACCCTCACTTTTTAGTTGAAGAAACTGAGGCTGACAGAGTTAGGTGCCTTGCTCAGAATCACATAGCAAGTAAGTGAGTAAAGTTGGATTTCAATTCAGATCTTCCTGATTCTAAACCCAGATCTCTATCCACTGTGTGCACAACTACAATCTCAAAAATGAGCATACTAGAACTCAGATGCTGAAAAAGTTACTGTAACCTGAGCCTAATTTAATAGAAATATAATGTTCATTTGGGACTATACCTTGGAGATATTTTAAGACAGACCTATTTGTTCAAAGAAGTAATATCTGTAATTACAAACAAGTAGAAAAACTAAAAAATAATTTTAATGTCCAACAGTAAAATAGTTAAGTTTTGGTACATTCATGTAATAGAATACTATCATACAATTAAGAAAGACGCATGAAGATTATTTTTAAAAATCTGGTAAGACCCTTATAAAATGACATAATGCAAAATTAGAAGAAAAAAAAAAGCAGAACCAGAGAAACGGAATATATGCTAGCTATGAATTTATTAAAGTTTAAGTGAATATATGGACGTAGAAAAGTTTAACTCAGAGGGAGTGTTTGGCAAGTTAAAGGTATTTTATGTATTAAATTTAATTTACCCAAATGTAAATTGTTGTAAGTTTAATTATTATTTCCCATTTTTTCCATTTATGATAAATCTCCAATGACAAACAAGAACTATAATAGATAGACCACAAAAGTTAATATCCCTGTTATCTTTCACCTCTGACATATTAGGAACAGTGTCAGTCCCATTTTAGATTATTTCATTTTGTTAAAGTTTTTGTAGCACATAGTAGGCATTTGTTAAATGATATAGACCCTCATTGATTGATGGATTGAGAGAAATCAATAAACTTAATTAGCTAAGGAAGGAAGGCATCCAGAATGCAAAAGGTTGGGAAACCATCTCCTATGGAGAAGAATATATTTGGAGAAACTGACTTATTAAGCCTTAACAAGAAAAATCTTAGGAAGGATATGATGGTTGTATTCAAATAATTAAAAAACACACATGAAGACTTATTCTGAAGGTAAAATAAGCAAGAGGTAAAAGATTTTGGGGAAAAATTTAGGGTTATTAGTCAAGAGTAGCACAAGTTATCCTAAAAAGAAGTAAACCTCTGGTTATGATTTGTATTTAGTCAGGACATAATCATCAATTTTTTTCATTGTTGTTTGTTGTTCAATAATTTCAGTTATGTTCAGACTTTTTGTGATCCCCTTTGGGTTTTTTTCCTTGCAAATATACTAGACTGACCATCCTTTTCCTTCTCCAATTCATTTTACAGATGAGAAAACTGAGGCAAAGAGCATTAGGTGATCTGTCCAGGAGCACAAAGCTAGGAAGTATCTGAGAGTGGATTTGAATGCAGGTCTTTCTAATTGCAGCCCTAGTTCTCTATCTACTGTGCCACCTAATTGTCCCAATGTCTTCAATGGGAAGGAGTTAAAATCCATTCACTACTAAAAATTAAGTGAAAAGTAGTATATAATTGTAAGTGATAACACTTTTGTTATTATTATTGCTTATTATTATTTTTATTATTAAATGAAATCCCTTTGAAAATCCTTTTGCATTTACATCAGCAGTTGCAAATTGATGCACCATATAACCACACAGGTGGAATTTCTTATTATATTTCTGTAAGTAATTAATTACTTATTTCATTGCTTTCTGTTATGCTAATTAAGAAAATTCAGTGTGTAAAAGATAATTCACACTTGACACATATAACTTCAGCATTTTCTTAGTCCCTACTGCTTGTCATTGCAGAATTTTATAGCATAATTATGATATCATATTTCCATTATTCCAAGTGAGCCACATAAACAATTTCCAAGAGTGGTTTACCTCATTATTTGTTGACATTTGGTTTCTCTGGAAAATTTTTCCAGTATTTTTCAATTCCTTTAACATCATGAGAATGGAAAGATTAAAAAGAATGTCACAACATCTTCACATGTCATGTCTTGAATGTCACAGTGTTACTGTAAATTCTAGGATCCTACACAAACACACACAGAGGTGAGTGCTTACAAGATGTTAGTGACTGCATTACACCTATGGAGCAGATATACCTGATCACAGATAAGGTAGTTCTTTGGTTGGTTGTTTGCTTGTAATGAAGAATACACTCACCAACACATACATATAGACCATAGCTTAATAGTTGAAATGGATCTTAAATGCCATGGGATCATTTTATTAATGAGGATATTTTTGTTCTGAGACTTGGACAACATCACAAACCTAATGAGTGAAAGAGAAAAAAAATATGAGTACAGATTCTAGCAAACAAAACCCAGTTGTCTTTCTGACATATATATATATATATATATATATATATATATATATATATATATATATATATATTCTCTCTGTCTCTCTGTCTCTCTGTCTCTTTCTGTTTCTGTCTCTTCTATCCCTCTCTCTTTTTGCATAAATATGCAGATGTATAGAATTACAAAGAATTGGACATGACCAAAAATGACTGAACAACAAAAATGTATATATCTATAGATCCATAGATATAAATATAGATATCTATATTATAGATATCTATATTATACATACATAGTCACACAAAGATATAAGTTTCTGCCTTGTGTCAATGTTTTAACCTCAACTAGGACATTTGTGCCTGGGCTAATTATTGAAGTCCAATTAAAAATGATTAAGGATCTTTCCTTTCTTAGCCAAACCTCGGGAAGTGTTCGCTTTGTTCTCACCTATTTAATCACCTTCACAAGTCATTTCCAATCTAGCTATAGTCCCTTTGACACTTCCAAAAATAGCTTTTTAATTCTGGCCAGTAATATTCTCTTTCCTTATCTCATCTGGTACCATCTCCTGCTTTATTAGATGCTATCAAAAAAAAAAAAAGATATCTTTTTCAACTACCTAAATCCATGGATGTCTGGCTTTTTTTTTTTTTTGTATTTGCATTTTCTCACTCAACCTACTGTTTCTTCTTAGTATTTACAGTGAATGACATTCTGGGGGCAAAAAGAGGGGTCCTTGGGTTCCAAGGAGGCAGTGTCTATAACACAAAATAATAAAAATGTTGACCCAATAGCCCTAATAAAAATCTTCCTAATAATAAGCACACTGTTGACTCCCTTTTCCTCAAGCAAGAATCCCAGTACTTCCTCCAGCAAATATTAGCATGACCACACTACACCACACCCTTTAGGCCAGACCACAAAGAAAATCCTGATACTATGGGAAAGGAACCTGGTTCAACAGAGAAGAAAATATAGTTTTCATAGGTTTGGGTTGAGAGATGGGAATAAAAAAGTTTGCTCATTTGTTCATTCATTGAACCTATGAAAAAAAATATTTATTGAACACCTCTTTAATCACTATAAAGGCATAATGTTGAGCTCAAGGAATTTATAAACGGGGATTCCTAGATAGAATCTAGTTTCTTCAGTAGATCATGTGTGTTGTTAGAAAATTACAAAATCTGTTCATTATGTTCAGACGGTTATTGGTCAGTATGCCATCCTTCATTCTTTGTCCACCTTCACAGCTGCCTCCACCCCAGCACCTCACACTGTCCCATTGGAGAATTGCTGCTGGAATCCACATTTCTAGGAAGGAAGCAGATCAGTCATCCTTCATTCTCTGGACTTCATCCCCATTGTCCCATTTGTCTTTCCTTTACCTAACCCATCCTCATACAGTTTCCATTTCTCTTATATGGTTTATCTCTCCCCAAAATGTTAACTTTTTGCTTCTTCTTGTGAACCCCTTGTGATGGTAGGGACATTTTCTTTTCTTTTCACATATATTTGTCACCCATCACTTAGCACAGTCTCTGGCACATAGTGATTTCTTAATAAATTTTTGTTGACTTGTTATTTGACCTTCATTCTTAAAGAGGACCATGATAACTGGAAGGTGATGACATGACTATTAAGTGAGTTGGATTGAAGTAAGGAGGTGCTGTGCAAAATCACCAGCTTCACTTTCTCCTCTGAAGATGTCTGGCCCAGTAGCCATATATGAATCAAATAGATTGGAGATGGCTTTTATTGACTTGAGGTAAGGCTGAAGGAGGCCAGAGTTCCACAAGAATTTTCCCTCATACTCATATTCTCATAGTATCTTTCCTCTAAATTTTCTTTGACCCTTACAGAAACCTATTATCTGCATCTCTCTCTCTCTCTCTCTCTCTCTCTCTCTCTCTCTCTCTCTCTCTCTCTCTCTCTCTCTCTCTCTCTCCCCCTCCCTCCCTCTGTGTGTGTGTGTGTGTCTATGTCTTTGTCTCTCCTTTTTTCTCTTTCTTTCTCCATTTCTCACATGCATTATATTTTTAGGATTTCTCTTCCCAATGAATTATCTAAGTGCAACTTCTAGAAGATTATGAGGAGAGTTCTGTAAGGAGACATTAATAATATCATTCATATATAATTAGTAAAAAGGAAAGAAAAGGAAGTCTTTCTTTGTACTGAGTTAATGTAGAACCTTCCTTTCAATCAATTGCTTGTGCAATTATAAATATATAATATTAATTATAAATATAAAAACAAGTCTCCTCCCCACCCCCATACTGCCCTGTATCCTGTAGAACCAATCACTAGTACTCAGAAATGAGAATTAATATGATTAGTTGTTGGGTTTTTTAAATGATTTTGACCAGAATAAATAAGCTTCCTGCAGAAATATTAATCATGCACAGACATTATTTTCTGAAACAAAACCCCACTCCCAAATACTTTCCAGTATTGACACTTTAATACTTCCAAACCCCCCAAATAGGTTTGCAAGATCTTGTTCATATTCAGGTCATATTCAGAATAGAACACTGGGAAAGAAAAAAAAATTGGTGGAGAGTTACAATACAAAGAACTGTCTGTAAAGGAACCCAAACTGCTTCAAAGAACTGAGAGAGTAGTGAATAATAAGCTCTTAGATCTGGAGATCCTGCAGATAACAAAATGAGTCCTAGTCCCTTGTATGGTTCTTGGCTTTTTGTTTTTGCCTTACACTCTGGCTGGCTGTCCCCTCTTCTGACTGGCATAATTCACCTAGATAGCCGGGCACCTCAACTAAACACTGCAGTGCAGCTCATATTTCATTGTCAGTTTTGTCTACATTGCATCTTTCTCTCATTCATTCTTTATAGCACGGGGTGTCATCTAGAAGTGTTCTGTGTCTTGCATAAATGAGTTTCAAATCTCTGCTTTCAAGTGGGCTAAAAAAAAAAACAGCAACCCAGACAGAATATAGCATATGGTCTATCCAAAGTGTGAAAAGAACATTATGCATATATATGCACACACACACACACACACACACACACACACACACACAAATTCACTTCCAGTGTACTTATCACATTCTTTTCTCACTCATAAGTGCCATATTTAAGAGCTGAGGAACTTGACTATAGGAAAGGAAATTGCTTTTAGCATGTTCTTTTTCCAAGCACCTGAAAAATGTTATAAGAAAATTATTCTGAGCATACATCTTACATGTCACACACAGCTGTATGTATGTATGTATATATATATATATATATACACACACAGACACACACATATATTATATATATATATATATACATATATATATATATACACACACATCACAGGTAAACACCCACATTAACACAAATTTTAAAAGAGGAATAAATGCAAACTATTTCTATGCACATAAAGTGAAAACAAGAGAATCATATCATAAAGTTAAAACTAGAAGGGACATTGGAGATTGTATAGTTGAATTACTCATTTTACAGGTAGAGAAACTGAGGCCTAGAAATATTAAATGACTATTAAGAATTACTGGAGGTATTTAGAGATAGAATAGATGAGGAAATTTTCTTTTTGTCCCTAAGAATTAAATTTATTTGTCATCTGATATTGTATTTAGACAATAATAGTCATAGGAATAGTTGAAGAAAAAAATTTGTCTTTAAGGTCTCTCTCTCTCTCTCTCTCTCTCTCTCTCTCTCTCTCTCTCTCTCTCTCTCTTCTTTGTCCTTCCTCCTCCTCCTTCTCCTTCTGCTTCTCCTCCTCTCCCCTTCTCCTTCCATTCCCTCTTCTCTTTCCTTTTTCTTTGGCTCTCTTTCCATGTCTCCCTTTGCCTCTGCCTCTGTGTCTCTGAATTATCATCCATCCTTTGCTTCATTAATAAGTTCTAGTATTGTACCACCAACTGCTCTGGATATGCTCATCATGCTTCACTGAAACCTCAAACCTCTGATGTCCTGGAATGAACTTATAATTTATCTCCTCAAGTCATCCCCATCTTCCATTTTTTTCTCTTAGCCATATTATGGCATCATGATTGAGCCAAGCACCTAGTTGAAACATGAGTCATCATTATCTCTTTCTCTTCTCCCATACCTATATAACCAATAATTCTACAAGTTCTATAAATTCATCTTCCATGTTATCTTCTGAATTTGAATCTGTGCACTCCTTTCCACTCACATGTCATTGACTACCATATGGATCTTACCCCATGACTCCTTACTTCCACTTTGTTAATAACTTCATACTTTGTCTCCCTGCTTTTAGGTTCTCCAATCTCTAATCTATTCTTCTCAAAACTGCCAAATTAATCTTCTTGATAGTTTGGGTATGACAGACTTCAATCAAAAATTCTCAAGAATTTATCTCTAGAGTAAAATGCAGTCTCTATCCTATGAATTCAGGTCTTGCAAAGCTTGATTCTGGTTATTCTTCACTATTCTTCCCCTTGACACATTCCATATTCCCCTCTATATATTATTTGTTGTTCCATAATTTTGTAGATTGCTCCCAGCAGTTAGAATTCACTGATTCCATATCTCTGAATGCTGAAATCTTTTTTTCTTCTCTAACCCCCTTTCCACAAGTTCCAGACATTCCCCATTACCTATAAGAGTAAATATAAACTTTTGTTTTTTCTTTAAAACTACTTAAGAACTAGTCCTATTCTACCTTTTGAAACTAATTACACATTGTTACACTTCATGTACTTTGGTCCAGTCAACACAGCTTTGGTACTGTTCTTTGCAAACAGCATTATATCTCCCATCTCTGAACTAGCTGGCTATCTCCCATGTCAGGTTCAGCTCAAAGACCACTTTTTATGTGAAGACTTTACTAATCCTCTCAGCTGCTAATGCCTCTTACTCTAAAATAGAAATATATGTGTGTGTATTATATGTTTATATGTGTTCGTGATAGGTCCTTGGTTATAAGTTCCCCAAGGACAGGGACTATTTCACTTTCTCTTTGTGTCCCAGGTACACCATATATTGTCTGGCAAATAATAGTGCTTAATAGGGGTTTGTTTATTTTTTGATTCAGGACTGAAATCAGATATCTCTTCTCTCAAGTTGAAAGTGATTTCTACCTCCTCAAATTATTTATATTATTCCTTCTAGGTCTTTTTGTTTCAATCACTCTCTGCCTAGAATCATTCTTTTTAATACCTTTATATCAAAATCTTTTTAATATACTGTCACAATTCCCCCAGTATCCTTATCTCCCATCCAGAGGAATAGCCTATATAAAAAATATTAACAAGTAAAATAAAAGAAAAACAAGAAAAAATAAGTATTATTAATTGATATGTTGAAAAAAGTTTTAAACTATTTATAAGATGCAAACTTGTAGATCTTTACCTCTGTATAAGGTTAAGTGAAAGTATAGGCTACTTTGTTTTTTTAAAAGGAGGCAATAAAAATTAAGTGACTTGTCCTGGGTCACACAGTTAATAAGGATCTGAAGTCAAATTTGAATTCAGGTCCTTCTGTCTCCAGGACCAATGCTCTGTCCACTGTATTACCTAGCTTCCCCTAATATTTTTTCTACATGCTTTTTCTTAATAATTTTATAATGTTCACCTTTTATTTATATGTATTTGTACATGTGTTTCTTTCCATTTCCATTTATTGTATATTGTTTTCTTGACTACTTACTTCACTACATCAGTCCACCTAGCTTTTTTCCATTGTACTCCATATTTATCACATTTATTATTTCTTACACCACAGTAATTTTCCAATTTTCCATTTCATTCATGTTCCACATAGCCAACCTCTAAAAAATGGCCATCTACTTTGCTTTTAATTCTTTGGTATCATAAAGAGAGCTGCTATATATATTTTCATGTAATGAATACTTTCTTCTGACCCCAATACTTGGTATTTATGCCTGGTAATGGGATCTCTAGGTCAAAAGATAGGAGCACTTCCCTTGCATAATTCCAAAGCACTTTCCAATTCACATCTCTACCAACATTGTCTTAGGGTGCTTATTTCTGCACAATTCCTTTAATTTCATCTCTTCCCATTTTTTGTCATCTTTGCCAACAACCTCAGGGTTGTTCTGATTTGCACTTCTCTTATGATGTGTGGTTTGGAGCATTCTTTCATATGATTAATAATAATCTAAGATTCTGTTTGTTCATGTGTTTTAACTGTCTATTAAGAAATGGCTTCTGCTTATATTTCTATTATTGTCTCTAAAATTTTGTCATTAGTATTTTATGTACATGCTATTGATTTTTGTTGGTTTATTGTGTAACCTACAACTTGGCTGAAATTATTAATTGCTGTAGTTATGAGTAG
The DNA here is from genome assembly GCF_037893015.1 of Macrotis lagotis. NCBI lineage: Eukaryota > Metazoa > Chordata > Mammalia > Peramelemorphia > Peramelidae > Macrotis > Macrotis lagotis. The sequence continues at coordinate 178,595,368 of NC_133661.1, read as the reverse complement.
TATTTTTCTGTATTCCACAGAATTGTTAAAATAGATCATCATATAATTAGCAAATGGGAATAAGTTTCTCTCTTTTTCACCTATCTTATTTCTTGTAATTCTTTCTCTTCCTTACTACTATTGCTAGCATTAACCAGAACTATATAAATAATGGTTGGGAGAGTAGTCAGCTTTGTTTTATGCCTATATTTATTGGAAAAAGTTCTACTGTATCCCTATTGCATATTATGTCTGCTTTTGGGTTTATTTAGGTACTTTTATGATGTTAAAACACAGTCTATGTTTATAGTTTAAAGAATTTTGGGGGTTTCTTTTTGCATTAATGGGTGTTGCACTTTTTTCCTTCATTTATTCAAATAATCATATAGTTTGGTATGTTTTTGTCTTTAATCAATTATCTTGATAGTTTCCTTATGTTAAACCATCCTTGTATCCTTGGTAAAATTCCAATTAGATCATGATGAATGACTTCTTAGACGAATCTTTGAAGTCTAATGGGATTTTATTCAAATTTTTTAGAATCAATATTCATTAATGATATTAATTTACAGTTTTTTTTACCTTCTGTACTTTATATTTCCCTGATTTAGGAATCAGGATTAACTATATTTCATTAAATGATTCTGATAGGGTGCTTTCTCAATTCTTGAGAATAATTTGCATTTTATTGGTTCTAATCATTCTTTAAAAATTGAATATAATTCTTTTAATTTTTTAAATTATTCTCTTATTTATTAATCTCTTTAATTCTTTTAATCTAATAAGCTTTAAAGACTTTTAATCAAGATAATTAAGCTAAAAAGAAGAATATTGGTGAAACTTTTATATTAAATATCTCTGATAATCATCTAATATTCAATAGAGAGAGAAAGAGGCATAACACATGTGAGATCTAGAACCATTTTCCAAGTGTCTAAAAGGTCATAAGCTATAAACAAATAGTTCTTTAAAAAATAAATGCAAACTATTAATCACTAAATAATTAATGCCCCAAATTGATATTAAAAGAGATGAAATTCGAAATACCCTTAAAGTTTTATCTCATACTCAACAAATTGGAATAGATAACAAAAGATGGAATAGTTAACATCAATGGTAGAGTTAAAAGACAGGAACACTAATACACTGCTGGTGGAACTGTGAATAGGTTTGAATATTCTAGAAAGCAATTTAAAATTATGCTAAAATGGTTATTAAAATGTTCATAGCCTTTAATCCAGAAATTTTACAGCTAGGCATACACACTAGGAAGAACAGAAATAGAAATAAATACCATTCACCAAAATATTCATAACAACAATTTGTGATAGCAAAAAGCCTTGAAGTAAATCGGATGTTCATTAATTGGGGAATGACTGAACAAAATGGAGGACATGAATATACATGAATTTTATGTTAGCCAAAGAAACAATGAGCATGAAGAATTCAGAAAAAACATGGAAAGGCTTATGTGAACTATTGCTTAGTAAAGTAAAAGGTATTTTGAAAATAGTATTCTCAATGCCTACAAGTTAAATAGAACAATAAAACAGAACTGAAAATGTTGACTTATAATGAACAATCTTGGCCCCAAGGAAGATTGAGAAAATACACTTCCTTCATTGCAGAGGTAGAGAAGTTACAATTGTGGAACATAGTGTATAACGTCTGATGAAATCAATATGTCCTTTGATTTTGTGGAACTCTTTTTTAACATCTTTTTTTCTAAGTCATTGTTATAATAGATGATTCTTTGGGAAGGAGGAATCTATTTAGAAATTAATGTAATCTTACAACATATGGCATCAATATCTTGTTAGAGAGAATAAAAAGCAGTCTTTGACTTCAAGAGCCTAACAAGTGAATGTGACTAAAATAACATGTAGACTTTAGTTATTTCAAAAGGAGAGGATATGAAAGAGCACTGACAACTTTGGGGGCCTAGGAAAGTTTTCCCATGGCATATAGCACCTGATCTCAAGAAAGGACATTAAGGATTTCAGAAGGTAAAAGTAAGGAGGAAGCATTTTTTTCATGCTGACACATATAGTTTTATATGTATATATTATATATATATATATATACATACCTACATGTTTGTATGCATATATGTATTTATTTACATGCAGATGAAAACATACACATGTAACAATATATGTGAACAAATGAATGCATGTGGGCATATGTGTACATAATATACTGTAGTAACTAGTATACGGTATGCATAGACATGCACATGTATGTGCATGCAAACATGTGTACATGCACAAATATATGTATACGGAGATGAGGAACACAGACTCAAGGGTATGCTCAAAATGTTTAACAAACAGCCCTCTAAAAGGATTAAATATGGCATACTTTTACATTTAATCTCCATTGCTGACATTTTCACCATTATTTTCTTGTCTAGACAGTCAATAAAATAATATATCAAACCTTAATTTATAGCATTTGTCAGTTTATAAGATGTTAAAGCTCACACTGAAAATTTAATAATCAGCTTTTGGGTAGCCTCGGAATTTCCTCTATCATATACCTAGATCGAATACTATGTTTGAAGAACAAAATATAAAACAAAAAAATTATTTTACTGGAATGTAGTTTGTAGAATGCATGAAGGGGTACAATGTGGCATAAGTTTGAAAAGCTTCATCAGAGCCAAATTTTTAAAAAGTTTTACTATAAAAACTAATGTATGGATCTTGTATTTTATTCTGGAGGCATTAAGGCCTCTCAAATACCCTGGTCTGTGCATCAGAACCCCACTTCTTCAACTTCCCAGATTCCCTAGTTCCTACTACATACCAGTAAATCCTTTCCAAAAACTAATATCTATGTGAAGAAGGTGTTGCCATCCCTATAATTCAATATGATAAGCATTTATTAATCACCTACTCTGTATCATGCAAAGAGTTTAAGGACTAGGGATATAAATAAAGAAAAGAATGACAGTCCTTGACTTTGAGGAGCTTGCAAACTAATTAATGGGATAAAGACAATACACAAAAGGAAGTTAAAAGGGGGGTGCCAGAAAAGGGTACCTATTGGGGGAGGGGGAGAAGTGAGGACTATGACAGTGATTTCTAAGTCAAGTATGACATCTTTTGGCAAATGAAGGAGATGGCTGGGATTTTTTTTTGTTTTTAAATTTATTTATTTATTTTTAATTTTACAATTTCCCCCCCTAATATTGCTTTCCTCTCCCCACCCCCCCCAGAAGTCAGTCTGTTAGACTTTGCATTGTTTCCATAACATACATGGATCTAAGTTGAATGTGATGTGAGAGAAATCATATCCTTAAGGGAAAAACAATAGAGTATAAGAAATAGCAAAATTACATAATAAGATAATGGATTTTTTTAATTAAAGTAATCTTTGGTCCTTGTTTAAACTCCACAATTCTTTCCCTGGATATAGATAGTATTCTCCATCACAGATATCCCAAAATTGTGCCTGATTGTTGCAGTGATGGAATGAGCAAGTCCATTAAGGTTGATCATCACCCCCATGTTGCTGTTAGGGTGTACAATGTTCTTCTGGTTCTGTTCATCTCACTCAGCATCAGTTCATGCAAATCCTTCCAGGATTCCCTGAATTCCCATCCCTCCTAGTTTCTAATAAAACAATAGTGTTCCATCACATACGTATACCACAGTTTATTAAGTCATTCCCCAATTAAAGGACATTTACTCAAATTTTCAAGTCTTTGCCACCACAAACAGGGCTGCTATGAATATTTTTGTACAAGTGATGGTTTTACCCCTTTTTCATGATCTCTTTGGGGTATATACCTAGTAATGGTATTGCTGGATCAAAAGGTATGCAAATTTTTTGTTGCCCTTTGGGTGTAATTCTAAATTACCCTCCAGAAAGATTGGATGAGTTCAAAGGCTCCACTAACAATGAATTAGTGTCCCAGATTTCCCACATCCCTTCCAACATTAATCATTGTCCTTTCTGGTTAAATTGGGATGGTTGGGATTTTGAAGCTACCATTTCTATGAGAAATTTCTTTAGCCCACCCTCCAATCGAAAGGACAGAAGCAATTGAGACAACTGAAGAATTATGAATAGCAAAACTGAAGCAATTTCCATAATGTCATTTCCTGGGTCAGCCATGATGAGATGACTATGAAAAGAGTAAGATGGTGGCAAATGAATGTTCCCCATTAACTCATATGATCTGTTGTCTTCTGTATCAATCAGAAGCCTTTTTTTATCACTTTACTGTATTAAGGATTAAACAGTCTACTTTGTGGTCTGACCATAACTAGAGGCAGAAGAGAAGGAGATTTTTTTTTTTATTTTTAAGGTTTTTGGAAGGCAAATGTAGTTAAATGGCTTTCCCAAGGCCACACAGCTAGGTGTCTGAGGCCAGATTTGAACTCAGGTACTCCTGACTCCAGGGCAGGTACTCTATCCACTGTGCCACCTAGCTGCCCTGAGAAGGAGATTGTAAAAGGACATCAGAGAATGTTTCCTATATTTAAAAAAACCTAGAACCTGTCATTTAAAAAATTCATTTTTTAACTTCTATAAAACTTTCTCCTTATCTACTGTATAGTTCAGCATACAGCTTCTACTGCGGGTTCATTTTTTTTCCAAAGGCTATTGGACATATGTTGACTAATAGAGGAGAATTTGAGAACTAAACCTACTGGTGCTCTTCTTTTTACTACTCCAAAATCTATGTTGTTGGGTCCTTCTATTACATTAGAGGATAATCTATGACAATATTCTTTCAAAATAGTTAACTGAAAGTAATTTGACATATCATTGTGTGGAATTAATCAAGAGACATTTAACAAGTCTCTACTATATGCTGAGCCTTGGCAGAGTGGAAAGAGAACAATAGCCCTTGATGTAAGACACAAACTTTAATTGTTACACTGCTAGAGATTAGTTATATGACTCAAAGAAAGTCATGTAACTTCCTTTAAATAAATTTCTACATCTCTAAATGAGTAAATTGGAAGAAATGATCATTAGAACATATCCCAGCTCTAAAATGTGATGGGTTCTACTATAGAATTCCTCAGCCATAGAAAAAGAAATTCTTCTAATGTATGCTGTAAATGTTTTTTTGAAAACAACAAACTATCTCATAAATGGTGTTTTAAGAATAAACATAAAAGTGGTTTGCTAAGAAGCTGAAGATTGAAGATTAACAAATTTATGTGAGGAAGAGTTTAATTTTGTCTATTTTGTTTTCACAATTTCTATTTTGTTGAAAGTATTTCTAAACTAGTTACAAAACTGGAATAAGTTTGAGCTTAATGCCTGCCATCTTAATCTATGCTAATATCTGACTCTTTTGATAGCTTCAAAAAAATTTTAATCATGACAACTGTACTCATCTATTATTACCAAAGACCAAATTCCAACAAATGCAGACATTTGTTGATAATCTTAATATTATCAAGGTCTAGATAAAGTTGAAGCTTTGATCATTAAGTGAGCTTAGATGTGTCAGACATACATGACTAATATTTAATAATGCTCTATAATAATGATAATTCTATGATAAGATTTCAAATTTCAAGTCTTAACTTCAACTAGAGGTCGTATTTTGTAACCTTTCTTTTGGTTATGGATCCCTTTGGTAATCAGTGATCCCTGTCTCACAATAATGTTTTTAAATTCATAAAAATCAAACATATAGGATTGATTAAAAGAAAAGCACTTATGTTGAAATGCAGTTTTCAAAATATTAAAAAAAAACTTCATGGGCTCCAAGTTAAGAACTACTGCATTATGGCAATAGATATGTTGGTTTCCTAACTATCTATATTAATTTCAACAAATAGTTGACTGCCCACAGATTCCAAGACAGGGTTAGGTATTAAAAGACACCTGACACCCTTACCCTGAAACAGTTTGAATAAATATACAAACCATGGAGATTCTTACAATGACATGTAGCACATTAGTTATTTTTAAAATATGGAAATCATAATAATCCCAAATATGTTTTGCAAATAGTTAAATATAAAACTTTCTTCTTTGAGTTAAAAAAGACCCATAAACCTGGGAATCCGTGTGGTTCAGGAGAGTAATGAACTTAGAGGCATAGGACTGAGATTCAAATCTTAGCTCAAATATGTGAATAACTTTAGGCAAGCTATTTCACCACTCTGTGCCTCAGTTTCCTCATCTGTTAAATGAAGAGGTTGGACTAGTTGACTTTTAAAATTCTTTTGAACTTTGGACCTATGATTCTGATAAATCTCTAGCTCATATTGTATATATGTGTGTATAAAATTTGTGACAGGGAATAGTAGATTCAGAGCTAGGGAAAAAAAGACCTTAGAACTCATTTATTCCAATTTCTTCTTTGTTTAGGTAAGAAAACTGAGACCCAGAAAGAGTTTAAGTTACTTGTCCAAGGTTACCCAAGTAGTAGATAAGCAGAGCTAATCTAGTAAGTCAAAATTCAGTGGATTTTTTTATGTGTTTTGTTTTATTATTTGGTTGATTGGTTATTTGTCCACTATATGACATGATGTCCTTCCTAGGTTTCATGGGTCAACTGGGATAGGGAGTTAATTCATACATACATATATATGTATATATATAAATATATATGTATGTATATATATATACATATATAATATATATAAAAAACACAAACATATGTATTTGATGATTACATAGCTCATATTCTAGGATAATGCCAACTCAAAACAATGCTCCAGAAAAAGGCAGTCATGGTGGATGCAGGATGAGGGTGCCATTCATTCAATCTATACTCTTTGCCATGGCATTTTGTTGTTGTGTGATCACTGAAGCATAGTTTTTAGTCATCTTGCATGGGTTACCTTTTTACCCCATTGACTAAGTCCTTAATGTGGTTTATTAAAACTAACCATGCAGTGTACTGTTATTCTCCCTACTTGCATTCATGAATGGACAGGTTCTCAGTATGTGGAGATCAATAGTCAGATTCATAGTTGGAACAAAAAAAGTCAATGCTTCAGTACATGGCATTCAAGTCTGTTTAAGAGTCTTATCATTAAGGCAGCCGCAGGCATTCATAAACCAAGCTTGTTGTCTGCACTGGACAAGCATGATTAAAATAATCATCCATCAGGCTCTGTCTTATAAATGTTTTCCTCTGACTTTTGGCAGGATCGCCAACCTGAGCATATGCCAGCTTAGATGAGAACACTGATGCCAACAATTTAAGGATTTTTGCCTCTGTCTACACTGGTGAGTATGATCTAGAGATGTGGCAAGAAGAACATTAAAATATTACAGTCATTGGCCATATTGCACTAAAGAGGAACTTCTAGAAGAGGGAGCATAATTCTCCCTTGACCACTATGAGGTCTTTATCCAATTGTCTCATGAGCTATATAGTTCAGAGGAGGTAGATCTACAGTGTATAACATTAACCCTGTGGTTGGGTAATAACTCTGAAAAATAGGAACATAAAGTAAGGATTAGAATTCTTTATTTTTGCATCATGGGAATAAGGTATGAGATGGAAATAGGGGTGGAGAATATGGTTTCTTTTATGACAATGAAACTGTTTTTTATTCAGAAGATATTTGATTAGCAGAGCATCAAGGGTCATATGACTTGGCATCCTTGGCGGGGGGGGAAGAGGGAATGAGAGAGAGTCTCAATTCCACAGAGGCAGAATTAGACAGGCATGAAAATTAATATGAGTCTAAAGGCCCAGAACCTAAAAGAAGTCAGGTTTTGGTCAATTAAAGGTTTTTAATGAGAATGAATTAAGAATGCATGCCACTGCTGCCACTTTACCTTTACTGACCTTTGGATGCCTGCTGTCAGCAGATGCTTATCATGGTGCCATCACTTACGGATTTGGGTTAGACTGCCAAAATTATTGTGGTATGGATGAGCTAAATGTTACATGGCCAGAAAGTTCTGCAGAGGTGATTAAAATTACGACTGCTTGTTAGCTGAGATGGGCAATGTAGGTAGCCAGGACAGATTGTTCAAACCCCCAAGTGGCTTCTTGTGTGCCCAAATGGTCCACATTGTGACTAAAGAGTGACTGACTTCCAGTCCATCACAATTCACATCTTGGAGCTGGATCTTCCTAGCATGAGGGAATCTGATAAAAGAATCCATCTAGTTTTCTGATGGTTGAATTAGCAGCATGCATGTTATGACTGCTACATCTGGTTCTCCACCATCAAGTCTATCTGGGTAAAAAAAGCTCATTGTCAATAGAGAAAAGGGTAGCTTTACTCATTTTGTTTTCCTATGGTTGTGCTGATTCAAGATGTGAACTGTGTCTCTATTAATTTTCCAAGGCCCTATTTAGGTAATTTCGATATTAATATTTACTTATGTAAGTACATTGGTCTCAAATTGACATGCCTCTTTATCCAGTCATATTATTATATTTTACTTTTCACATAACGGTGTAGGTTCTCAAAACCCATTTATGGAACAATGGGAGAGTGATTGCGAAATAGCCTGGAAGATGCATTAATGGAGCTGATACCTGGAGCTGACTACACAATTCGTTGCCTTTTTACATATGAAATCAAATGAAAGTACCCCTTATTTTTTTCCTTTTTTATTTGACTATTGCATCCCTATTGATAATTAAATCACTTTGCACCTCAGTAACACTTTTCATTTCATGATTTAAATGGGCTTTCCAAACACTTAAACCTCACCACAGTTCAGTTGGATGAGTCCTAGTTTCTGATGTGTAAATTGAAGCACAAGGAATCAACTACTAGCTCACAGAGCTTTCAAATCAGTGCTGTAAAAAGGATGGGGGGGGAAATAGGGGAAGAGCTTATCTAGACTCTCAAAAGCAGCACCCTAGTATTCTGGGAACATAGAACTAGACCCTCATTTGCCTTCAAGCATTTTGTTAATACCCCAAGGAAAAATTTCAGCCTGCAGCAAATTTCTGTTTTTTTTTCCATAGTCAGTGATATTTCCAAATTATGCTTTCATTAGCAGTTTTGGGAAAATGCCAGCTAACCCTAATAGATAGTGTTAAGACAGTTTGCATTGTTTGAGGTGGGGGCATGGTTGCCCTGGAATTAATAGTGGGGTTATTAATCCTAGATCAAGTCAGTGTCTAGAATTCTATTATATATCACGGCATTGTGCTATCATGGCAACCACTTGCCAGGTTTGTTTAGTGGGGTGGGTCAGAGAGATAGAGTAGCTTGGGGCATAGATAGGAACATGCTAGATTTGACACTAAGAGGATAGGAGTTCAAATTTTGCCTGAGATCCATATTGACTATATAACCACAGGAAAGTTATTAACTTTTCTAAGAATCAGTTTCCTCATCTTTAAAATGATGAGACTACCTGTAATACCCACCTCACTGGGTTGTTGTGAGATTCAAAGAAAATAATAATAATAATAATAATAATAATAGTGTTTATTTGGTACTATAAGATTTGAGAATACTTTGCAAATATTAGCCCATTTGATTGTCACAACCCTACAAAGTGGTTATTTATAATTTCCATTTAACAAATGTGGAAATTGAGGTAGATGGTAGCCAAGAACTTGTCCAAGGAAACAAAATTAGTAAATATCTGTGGCCAGATTTGAACTTGAGTCTTTCTTGACTTTAGGTTCAACACTCTATTCATTGTGCCACCTAATTGGTTTAGGAAATAATACATGTGGAACATTTTGAAAACATTAAAACATTCTATGTCAATTATCAATATATAAGAAAAAGAAGTAGACTAGCAGTCAGGAAAACCTAAGTTAGACTATTCTATTACACTTAGTTACAATGCAATCACAGGCAAGTCATTTAATTTCCTTGAGCCTCAATTTTCTTATTTGTAAAATATGATGGTCAAAGGAAATGATACATGAAATTATATTGAAACATTTAAACATTATGAGAATTACAGTTACTGTCATAGAAGAAAAAACACTAGCCTGAGGGTGAGTAGACCTTGATTTTAATCCAAATTTACCTGCTAATTATTCATTAGAAACAGTTTACTACCTCCTCTGTCAATCAAAACTAATAATATCTACTCTCATGAGGCTATTGTAAGGATAAAATAGGTAATAGAAGTATTATTACAAAATCTCAATTAAGTGAATTACTGGAAACTCAAAGTAGAGGTATGGACCAGAAAGGAAAAGGAACAGGTTTAGGGTTTTGTGTTTTTTGTTTGTTTCTTTGTTTGCTTTGCTTCTTTGGGGATTGTTTTTTATCTTGTTTAGGGATTTCTTTTTGGTTATTTTAGTTTGGTTTTATTTTGGTTGCTGTTGTGGTGGTAGTGGTTCTTCTCTTCTTCCTCTTTCTCTTCATCCTTCTTCCTCTTTTTTCTTTTCCTCTTCCTCTTCCTCTATCATCTCCTCCTCCTCCTTCTTCAGCAGAGGAAAAGGAAAATGTCTTTTCTCCACCTTCCTAGAGGGTGTGGATCTGGGTCAAAAATTTGCATGGCAAAGTTGTGTTTATGACAGACTGGAATACTGATGCTTTAACATCACAGCTTGACTTCTCTGAGAAGGCATTTCAGGAAAGGATCCTTTGTGTTGTGCCCTCACAGGGAGTAGAAACTTCCAGGCAACCTAAGTCCTGAGCCATCCATTTAAGCTCATTATAGATGGAAACTACCATAAACCAATTCAGAGCTAATACCTAACCTACTGCTTGAAGACTTTCTTTATGTGAACTAGTGGGTTCTTAACTGTCTCACAATTAAATCTAAGACAAATTCAGTTGAGAAGAGACATAGGGAATTCCATTGCAGAACAACTCTTCCGAGAGTGCAGTAGCCCTAGAAGGAGGTGATTAGAATCCAGAGAGTTCATCCCACAGGTCTGAGAGGGTTCCCCCCAGGACCTTGTCCTGGGAGTAGTGGCCAAGGGGAGTCCTGCAGGAGGTACTAGGTTATTGGTAAGTGATGCATAAGACAAAGGTGACTTAAAAGTGGCAGATGTCCTGTCCCAGAAAGGCAACACACTAACCAGAGTCTGATGCATTAGTACAAAGCCATCTTGACCCCATGCTTAGGATGGCTTTGGCAAGTGGGAAAGTTATCTCTCAGGTCAGATTGTAGTGTTTTAGAGGTAGTTTGAAAGAAAGGAAAGAGGGTAGTGAACTAGAAGAGAATTTGAGAGCAGTAAGTAACCCTGAAAAGATCCATTTGGAAAGATAGACAGGATAGACATGAAGGAAGAAAAAGGACCCTGGAGAGAATAGCATTAGCAAGAATCGGGACTTCTCTGCCAGCTTCCCCTATTGCTTTTCAGATTCCACATTGTGCTGAAAAAAGGTTTTCTGCTCATCTTCCTGTCCCCTTATCCTCCCTTGTCTCCTTTCTTCAGTCTTTCACACCTGAGAAAGTCCTTTTGTTGTTTACAATTCATGGTGTTTTGGGTTTTTTTAAGCTATTGACCCACAGCTCTCTGCTACCATAAATCCTGCTTTAAACTATTTGATCCACAAGACAAATACACCCCCACAGCCCGGAGTTCACTCTTAGACTCCGTTTCATTACAAACTATGTAGACAATCAATATGGAGTAAGGGAAAAATGTCTTGGGTCAAAAAACACAGTATGCTTGAACACACTGGACTTTTGTAGACAAAGCCCCAATTGTCTGCAAGGCCTATTGGTCAGATTGCCTGTGAATGTAAAGCTGTGATTCAGAAATAAGAAGTGACCTAGCTGATAGACAGGAATTGTAATACTTGGATAAAACAGGCCACATCCTGAAAAACTTCAGGTCCAAGGTACTGATATAATAAGGAATCAAGGATGGTACATGATGGATGGAATTAAACATTGTTAGATTATCAACTGAAGATAAGTATCAGAGGAGTGGGTTGATATAATAGATTATAAAGAAACTTTATGAGTCAAAGACTGGGTTTGCCAAATCACTAATGAATGAAAAAAATTGTAAGAAATATCCTTTCGTTGTGACTTTATTCTGTAATTCCTGGGTTCTTATAGGTGCTTATTGCCCCATTTTTCCCAAGAATAAAGAAACCAACCCACTCCACTTCCTACCATTTCCAAACTATGATCTCTGTACTGTGATCCCTGTACTTCTCATCCCTCTCCTTCCAGAACTGAACTATACCCCTGCAAATCTAGGGTCTGAGAGGGGAGCTTTTCCTTCATCTTGCCTAGAATCAAGACATGCCATTTTCCTGGCCATTTCTAAGACATGACGTGATGTGTGTGTGTAACTCTGCACTCCCCCAGTTTAGGATCTACTTTCCCATTGCCTTCTTCCAGGAGATTATAAATTCCATGAGGTCAGGGACCATTTTGGATTGCATTTGTATTTCTAGCACTAGGCACAGTGCCAAACACCAAATGAGTGCTTTCCTTGACCATGCTTTTTCATTCATTTATGCACCCTTTTCACCATTAAGTCAGTTGATCTACATAAAGAATACACGAATAGGTCAACATTTCACAAATGTCATACCAAAGATGTTCCTTCACTTAGCACAAATGTACCAACCTTTTCTGTGGTCAACTGGATATATGAGAATCCTCTGAGCACAGAGGGAAGGTGGTGGCGGGGAGTGGGCAGTTGTAGAATAGGCACAAGGGCAGTTTGTCCCACAGGTGATCTGCTTGCACCATCATAATAATTGGAAGGAATAAAACTGAACACCCTAGAAAGGAGTGGCATGATGAAAGGACTGGAAGATAGGGTCAAGAAAGGTTTGGACATAGAAATCACTGAACCATTGTACTATAGTATAATAAAATATAATACCTACCAAATAGTATAATAAAATGTAATACCTACCAAAGATCAGGGTAATCTTGTGGAAAAGGAAAAGAATTTCTTCCTTTTGGTCCCAAAAGACAGACTAGAAGCAGTAGGTAAAAAGAGACAAATATAAATTTGATTTGGGGACAATTCTCCTAACATTTAGGGCCAGTCAAAAAAGGAATGAACTCTCTAGGGAGTATCTTAACAGAAAGACTAGTTGAACTCTTAGGAACGGAGTAGAGATTTAGACATCTAGGTATGGATTAAACACAGTGGCTTCTGAAAGCCCGTATAATTCACTGAGCTGCAGGGATGAGCAGTGTTGGACAAAAGGAGGTCATGGCAAGTTTTACCCTCCTAACTGACCTCCAATTAATCATTTTAGGAAACTGCACAGCCAATCACAAAGGAGTCCAACTTGATTGGAATCAGAGAAGGGCCTTTACAGTGAAAGCTTTTGCCTCAGAATCTAAACTTTGCTTTAGAATGGCATTTTCCCTTCCTCTCATCTGTCATTATCTTACACTTTGAAGATAATCAGAACAATACATGACGAACAGCAAGGCTCAGGCTTATCTACTGGAGCCCCATCTATCATTCAGAGATTTTGGGTGCAATAAAGTCAAAACAGAATTTTTATCTTATTATCAAGTTTTGCATCTGACAAATGTCATTAGAGCACAGTGACATGTGGAAATTGGACAGATTGAGAGCTTTTGATGAAAGATAATCTTTCCATCAGGGGATGGAATCTACTGAATTTGGGAAGGGAGGAAACATTATTTTAAGTAATAAGATATTTCTGTCAGAGGTCCATTAAAAATCTAATTAAATGCTTAATGGCTTGTTCTAAAAGACTATTGTAAAATTGTATGCAACATATTTCTAGTAAACTTTTTAAAAGCCTAAAATTATTATTTGTCTTGGAATATAGCGAGAAGAGAAAGTAAACTCATTAGGTCTGACATACTGTAGCTCATATACTTTGTATGATATGATTAAAGATCACTGTACCAACTGTGTTCTGATCTCAGATCTACCATTTACCAACTAGGTGACCTTGAGTAAATCATTTCTCTTTTTGTGGCTCTAATTTCCCCATCAATAAAATAAGGAATTAGACTATACAATGTTATAGGTCTCTCTCAATTCTAAGTCTATGTTTCTACAATGAATGGCATACTAAAGTTGAAACTCATGGGCATGATATGTCTCTGTCCCTAGTCATAACTGAAGATCCCATGACTTTATTATTTTTTTAGGGTTTTATTTTTTGAGGCCACACAGCTAGGTAATTATTAAATGTCTGAGACCAGATTTGAACCCAGGTACTCCTGACTCCAGGGCTGGTGCTTTATCCACTGTGCCACCTAGCCGCCCCTGCCCATGACTTTATTATAAAAATAGTTGATCCTTACACAGCATTTAGATATGTTTAGAGGCTCTTTTTCACCACACTATGAGACAGGATATATATATATATATATATATATATATATATATATATATATATATATATATATATATATATATATTAATCTTTTAAAACTGAGGAAGTAGAAGCTCAGAGGGATATATTTACCTGCTCCAAGAAATGAACTAAATTTCTCCAAGTTTCATATCTGATTGGCGGAAGTACCTGGGTACAAATCCCAGTTCTTAAGGATACACAAGACCCAAGATGTTGTAACCTTCAACTTAGTGAAAAGTCAGGATAAACTAGAATGAAATATTAGACAGAGTCAGAATATTTGGGTCCAAATCTGACCTCAGACACTTAAGGGAAGAATTGTGTGATCACAGGGTCTCAATTTCTTCATCTATAAAATGAAATTTATAATGCCAGCATTGTCAACCTGCAGGGTACTTATAAGGAAATGATTTTGCAAACTTCAGAGATACTGTATGTATACAGATATAGTATGTGTTAGGTGTTTACATACATGTATAGGTAGGTTGCAGGTGTGCACATATACGTATTATGAAGCTGGATTTGTATATCAATTTGTTGCTCAGGCACTTCAAATGTATCTTACTCTTTGTGACCCCATTTGGAATTTTCTTCACAAAATTACAGGAGTAGTTTGCCAATTTTTTTCTACAATTCATTTTACAGATGAGGAAACTGAGGCAAACAGGGTCAAATGTCTTGTTTGGGGAGACATAGTTTGTAAGTATCTGAGACCAAATTTGACCCCAGGCCTGGTGCTCTATCCACTACATCACTGTAAAACAGAGAAGACAGATAGATAGATATGCAACTAGATATAACAAGCAATAGAGTCCTAGACTGTAGTTAAGAAGAAGGAAGAAATAAAACAAGCATTTAAGCATCCACTATCTGTCAGGCACTGTGTAAGCACTTTACAAATATTTTTTTATTTGATCCTCACAACAATTCTGTAGAGCAGTAGGAGTTATTATTATCCTTAGTTTACAGTTTGTAAACTAAATCAGAAAGAAATTAAAGGACTCACCCAGCAATCTATAACTAGTGTCTGAGGTAGGAATTGAACTCATCTTCTTGATTCTAGAACCAGAGCATTATCCATTACGTCACCTAACTACTATATATGTATATGTGTATGCTTGCATATATGTATATCATTGTATACTGTGGGTATGTGTTATATGTATTTATTTAATGGAAAATTAGCTGACACAGTGATCAGGGAGCATAGAGGCCTGGAGTGAGGGAAAATCAAATTGAATTCAAATCTGGTCTCAGACACTTACTAATTGTGTGAGACCCTGGGAAATCATTTAACCTACAATGGAGAAAAAAAGGCAAACCTTACAAGTATCTTTGCCAAAAAAAAAAAACAAAACTCCAATTAGGGTCATAAAGAGTCAAATACAAATGAAAACAGCTGAACAATGTCAATCGAAGAATGATATTTTCCCCTATCCTGCCTCCTGTTGATATACTCCTTAAAAAATGGATAAAGGAAAAGAAGGGGAAAGAAACAGATTGCTAGAGATAGAAATCTGATATAATTTAGTTTTGTTAAGGCCATAAAGATCAATTAATCCAATCCACTCATTTAAAAGATGATAAAACCAACTTATAGGCTACTTAGGCAGTAAATAATTTAGTAAATAAGTTATCAAATAAAAAATTTATTAAATAAGTTTGTAATCTTCAAACTATTATTATTTATTTATTTAATGTTGATTATTTTCACTATCTTTTTTGTTGTAGAAATACATCAACTAGTATAACTGAAAAAGTAATAATTCATTACAATAAAAACAATAGTTTTTACATCAAATTAAATCAAATATTATTCTGTCTCAAGACATGGTCTCCGGTTTGATTCTGTTTTGATTTTGCTGAAACCCAGTGGTTACATTGACCAATTTTGTAATCAACCCAAATTGCAAGGTTAAAAGACCTATTTAATGTTTTAATCTCACTTCAGGAAAACCAAAATCCATTGACAAATGGATGTTTATAAAGATCTTTTGCATGTCATCTCATTTAAGCCTCATAATATGTTGTGCACATATTTTGTTGCTGCCTGAGAAGAAAACTTAGATTCATTGGGAATAATTAACTTATCCATGCTCAAAGAAATGTCAGAGTAAGGGTAAAATATGGGATTTGAACCCAGTTTTCTATGACTTCAAGTCCAATATTCTGAAGTCAAATCTCATTGACCTCAAATTCAGCACCATACTTTCAATCAACTTTATATCTTTTAACATCATACTTAATATTATTTGTAACCTTAGTATCAGTATTCGACTCTTTAACTAGTTTAGCTGAATGGAAACCAAACCTAAAATTCCTGCTGCCTAAGTGACAAAATACATACAATGCATCTCCTTGTAGAGGAGACAGTCTCAACAGATAGGGTTCCAAGCTCAATTTCTTTATTGTTGCTAATTAAAAAACAATAATCAGGTATTCTGTATCACTAAAACAGGAGAGAATGAAGGAGCATATTCTTCCTGACTAAATTTCTTTGGTCATCTCTTCACACTCCATTTCAGCCTTTATCCAACTTTTGTATGCACATTTTATTGTATTTTCTGGAGGCAAGAGGAGACTTCAATCAGGATGTGATGAATAACCATATTAAATTAGATCCTCTTCTTTTTTAATTAAGTTCATCTAAATTTAATTTTGTAATTTTACTTCAGTAAACCCATCTGACTCCAGATGTTGGATGTGCTCTTTCCTATTTCTGCTCCCACATAATTGTACCTGTAAAAAATTTATGTCTTCAAGAGACATTCCAGAACCCTTTAGTATATTTTCAGCATATGCCTCATGGATGACTAGTAACATGAGCAATTAACATCCTAAAATGTTCTACTCCCAAAAATACTTTTAATGGAATAAGTTATTTTTATTAGCTTGAACTTTAAACAAATAATCATCTTAAAGGAAACCTTATCATCAAAATAACTCAACTTAAACAGTAGACCAAACCTCAAAGGAAATTCTTAGAGCATAAGATAGGATCCTGGGGCCAGAAGAGATTTTTAACAAAGACATATAATAAAGATGAAAAATGAGTTTTCATTAAAATGAAAGCTGGAAGCAGTATTCATGTCAAATCTAGTTGGTTGCAAGTTAGATAGCAATACTTGGATCATAATGGACAGTTCTATAGAAGGTCACCAGCTTAGGTGAATAGTATTAACTCTGACACAAAATGAAATAATAAGCACAGATAGAAATATAATTCAGGCAATACCCACATTTAGGACATCCACCAAAGGAAGAGGGTTCTTTCTATTGGAGAAATACAATAAAATTGTGATTCCCAATTAGTGGATATAAATTCCATGAAATGGTTACATTATTCAAATCCACACTGCATATTTCCATTAGGTTAGAAGCAATGATCATATTTGCCTAAAATTATAATTTCAAATAATTTTAATTTGAATAGTGTAAGAATTCACTAATTCTCTTTCTATTATTTGGGACTTAGTTTTACAGGAAGTAAGTCAAAGAAATCTGCTCTAAACTTTTATGACTTCTGACCTATAAAAATAAGTTTGGTTTGATTTTTGTAATTAAGAAATGATAAGGGGCCAAAGTGAAAGAATGGTTCTGAATCTTTGCCTTGAGAGCCCTAATTTCAATCTCATTGCATTGATTAAAAAAAAGTCTTTCAGTCACTTCCCATCATGCTTTCTTGACCACCAAAATTGCTAGTAAATTGCTTCTCTTGTTACAAGAATTATTTGAAATCCTACAATTGTTCTGGTTCTGCCTTCTTGCATCCTTAGTCAAAGCATATCTAATAGCATATTTGATAGTACACCTGGGACCCTGCCTAATGAAACCCCTGGTCCTCATCAAAGAAAATATACTACAATTAAACCTTAGACGGTGTGATAAAGAAAAACGGCAAGTACAAGTCCAAAGGAAAACAGAATCAATTCTTTTCCTCAAGTGAGAAATTAGACTTCATGTTTTTGATATACTGTGTTTTGTCCTGGTGTATTTGAAATATTCACCATTGTAGCAAACAAATTAGTCTATAGATTGATTTTTTTAAGACCTAAGGTTTCCAGGAAATAAGCTCTATTTTTATATGCTCAGTCTTATTCCACCTTAGCTGGGTGGTTTTCCTTCGTTTGGTTTAGATGTCTAAAAATACTAACTTGGTTAGCATTACCATTCCAAATTTCTTTCCTTTCCTAGACTTCAGAATATGACTTAGAAAATTTTTTAAGTTCATTTCTGACTTTAAGTGAAATTCACAAGAAACTCATCATTCAGTTTTGATGGAACAGAAGAAACATGAAGAGTGTGAAGATTCTCAAAATGAGCTATCACTATGCTAATACTTTTAATAACACACACACACACACACACACACACACAAAGAAAACCAAATTTGAATTACCAAATGACACAGTTTATATACTATTGTTAAATTATTAAGATGCTTAATTTATTTACTGAGATGGTTACTGCACTGGTGTGTTTTTCTCAAAAAAGATACTAAGGAAAACTATTCTATCTAATTTGAACAGTCTAGCGAAGGCTTAATGACTGCCTGATAATACAACTGAATCTTGCTGGGTAATGGGGGAATACCTACCTTGTAAATAAAAGGGGGGGGAGCATTTAGGAGACCCAGTGAACTGTGTATTATTGTTGAGGTTGTCACTTAAAAAAAAAGTGAAATGAGCTGAGACAACAGGACGTGCATTGGCTGTTGAAGAGATTCTGAAAATCATTTGTGAGAAACAAAAAACAATATCTACCACAGATCTAAACATCCCTAATCGGGTTTTGCATCTGCCAGTGAACCATTTTCTCACATCATTCTGGTTGGTTGAGTCTCTACCCCTCCAACCTACCTAGAATGAAACACTCCCTGTATATGTAGGTTAAAGTAATCTCTTCTCTCCTAGTTCTTGCCATATTCTCTCCCTAGAGGTACACTCTGAGGGGAAAAAAGAGAACATGCCCTAATGATGACAGCTCCTCTGCAACCATTAGCTCCAGAACTTCTGAAATGATTTGGTATATTTTTTAAGCCTATTTCATATTTTCTTATCTGTGTACATGATTTTCCCCCGGGGAATGTAAACTCCCTGAAGGCTTAATAAAATCTCATTAGTTTTGGATTAGAGTGTTTACCTTAGAGAGTTATCTGCTAACCTCCAAAACTTAGAAGCAATCACCACATTTCCATTAGAATGCACAGGAGTGTTTCTGACTTCTCCATACTTTCTGGATTACTAATGTAGAGCAGTGATATCTAGAAAGTCTGGGGCCAAGAGATGCAGAATAATTTCCCAGGACCACAGTTCATATGAACCTATTAGAAAATTAGGCTTACAGACTATGTGACGTTTAAGATTAGCCTCAAAAAAAAAAAATGACTTCCCTGTACCATAGTCCCTCCCACTGATCTGGAAGTTAGGTCCAAATTGAATGATGAAATAGACACCAACAAGCATTTATTTCAATGGTCTTTTAATAATTCAGAATCTATCTTTTAATTGTTTAACTACTGCCTTGCTAGAGATATAGCAAAGGTCTTTTTTTATATTGTGAATATGCTCAGTCCTCAACTACAACTCTTACCTCAAGATCTAGCTTGTTTGCCTTTATCATTGGGATACCTTTCCTAATCCTCTTATTTCTTAGTATTCTCTCCTTCCTATTCAAAGTATAATATGCATATAATATGTATATATCAACTTACAGTATGTATGTGTATGTATATGTGAATGCAATATTCATGTGTATACATAAGTAGATTTAATGTGGTATTCTGTCCTCCCTCCACCCTGATAAATTGTAATCCCCCCTAAGGGAGGGACAGGGTTGTTTTTTTTTTTTGCTTTGTTTTTATCTTTATGAAGGAAGGAAGGAAGGAAGGAAGGAAGGAAGGAAGGAAGGAAGGAAGGAAGGAAGGAAGGAAGGAAGGAAGGAAGGGAGGGAGGGAGGGAGGGAGGGAATAGGGTATTTATATAGTACTGGGCTAATAATATACCTTATCTCAGCCCTGATCATTAATGACTGGAACAGATTGATGTATGTCAACCTGAGTCATAACCCAGTTCTTCAAGAAGATAATCTCATTTAAAGACAAATAATATCACTATAATATCAATTACTACATACAGAAAAGACCTTTAACCATATCTCCCAATATGTCATAGGTTGGACTATGGTAGAGTTCATATACTCACTTTGGGTATAATTGTGAAGATAGATAGAATCATGAGTAGCAGCATCTAGAATAAAAATGATTGAAATTAATGCATCTGCAGATTTGTCATTTAGAGCATATGAATTCTTTCCTCATATCAGGAAAACAAGAACCATTTTTGTTAAATTGATTCTTACTTTACTTTTTGTTGAAAAGGGAAGGAAATTCCAAAATAAAAATGTAATGATGACGTTTGGACCAATTCGTTGACACCTATTTTAATTTTCCAAAGCAAATCACTGATTGGTATACAATTCCAATTCTTTCATATACATGCAAACATTATACTACATCATTTTTATCCTAAATAGACCCCAGTGGCGGTAAGGAACAATTTCCAAATTGTTCTATAACTTCCTTAGATCTGTTGCAATTTTTTAGTACTGTTACCAGAACTTATCCTTGTTGTAATAAACTATAAAGTACATGTTTTCCCCCTTGCCAGAAGCAAATGCTAATTCACAAATATTAAAAGAACATTTTTCTTAAAACAGAATAATTATTATTTTTACCCTTAAGTTTTAAATGGTAGATATATGTCACTGCATAGATTACACTGTTATAAAAATGTTAATAAATACATGACCAAATATAATGTAAAATGCTGGTTGGAAATAGTGTGGTATATTTGCATATTTTTCCTTAACCCCTCTGAATTAATGTTCTTTGTCAGTATTAGCCCAGTTTTATTGAATATAAAAGAGGGTAGCTGTAATATACAAATGGTTATGAAAGAGAGAAGAGAAGCTGGTATGTAAGCAATATTGGGAATCTTGATCTTTCATAAAATGACTGATCCTACTTTGATTTTAGTTTTCCTCCCTATAAAAGTCTTTCTTCCTCTTCTGTCTAATGAACCAATAAACAATGGCAATGTAACCTGTTCATACTTCTGATAGGGAACTATCACTTTCTTTTATTAGAACTGGTGCTTTCATCCTGCTAGCATTTCATCTGCCACTACTCCATGGAGGTCACACAAATTCAGACAAAAGAATTGACTTACAATGAGCCTTGCTTTGGTTTTTAGAATCCATAGCCATAATCAAAGAGATTCTAAAGTTTCCTCAAAACTATGCACACAGTTTTAGACTGCAGCCATCCCACGAGCTTCGTTGAGACTTTAGCAGGAGTAGGTGAATGGGCTTGACTGCCTTTGGGAAAAAGCACAGTGCACTGAGTAATCCCCCCCCCCCCCCGTGAAAAAAATTTCTCCCTGATATTAGGCTCATCTTTCCATATTTACAAAACCAATATTCTTTTTGCTTGAAAGATATATAGAGAATTCAAGATCTTCTTGTGCTTATCGTTTGCTAATAATATAAAATAAACAAAAATAAATATTTAGCCTGACACATAATAAATGCTTATTGTCCCACCAATTCAGCAAACAAAAGGCCACCTTTAAGTTTGTCTCTTCCAACAAAGTTATCTCTGCCGCAGACCCCTCATGATCTCTGGCCCTTTCTATCCTCCATGCATTGAACCTTTCTATATTTAATTTCCCTTTTCTAAATTGTGAACTTCCTAAGAGAAGAGACTAACTTAATTCTAATTACTATCCCTTAAATATAGCATAGGACTTAAATAGTGAGCACTTAATAAATGGGCTTTTATCATTCATTCATGCAATTATCCCCCATGCAAATGTCAAAATTATATGATATGCCTTAAAAGATATAGAAATTAGGATAATTTTTTCATTGAACCTCATTATTAATACCTTGTCAGACCTAGGAACAAGAAAATTTATACTTGTCAGATGCATTTGCCATTGTGAAAGACATCCAGTGAATAATTTCTGTCAACAAGCATTTATTAAGATTCAATTGTGGTGGTGGGGGGCTAGATGGCGTAGTAGATAAAGCACAGGCCTTGGAGTCAGGAGTACCTGGGTTCAAATCCAGTCTCAGACACTTAATAATTACCTAGCTGTGTGGCCTTGGGCAAGCCACTTAACCCCATTTGCCTTGCAAAAATCTTAAAAAAAAAAAAGATTCAATTATTTTCTAGTCACAGTATTAAGCCCAAGTGATAAAAAAAAAAGCCAAAGGAATAGTCCTTACCTAAAATGTAGCACCCCAATCTGACCATACTCCCACTGGGTTCTGATCAGGGAGGAGTATGTGGACATCATACCTCTCTTTCTCTTGCTCTCTCTTTTTTAGGTTTTTGCAAGGCAAATGGGGTTAAGTGGCTTGCCCAAGGCCACACAAGCTAGGTAATTATTAAATGTCTGAGACCGGATTTGAACCCAGGTACTCCTGACTCCAAGGCCAATGCTTTCTCCACTATGCCACCTAGCCACCCCCTCTCTTAAGATAAACGAAGATACATCTAAACTTAGAAGGTAAGGGCCTCTCTCCCATCAGATTCTAAGTTGACTGTCTCCATTACCAGAAATATGTACATTTTGAGGTCATCTTCTGGCCTTCCCTTTGCTAAGCTAACCTCTCTGAATGACCAAATGGTTCTGCTTCATCAGTCTTCTCCCAAAGATTGCCTACTCTATGACCCTCAACTCTATGATTAATAGTCTGTCTTTTGGGTTCTATTTGGTAGGAAAATAATAAGAATATATTAAATTCTTATTATATGCCAGAGTTTATGTTAAAAGATTTACAAATCATATCTTATTTGATCCTCCCAACAACTCTGGGAGGCAGGTACGATTATTATTTCAATTTTATCATTGAGGAAACTGAGGCAGAGAGAGGTTAAGTGACTTGCTATCTATTACTGGATTTGAACTCAGATCTTCCAGACTCCAGAACTGAAGTTCTATCCACTGGGCTACCTACCTGCCCCTGGTAGCTCAACTTTTTGAGACTGTCTATAATCTGTCTCTTCTTGCTTTCTGAAGTCTCTACTGTCTACTTTCCAACCTCTTCATTCAACCAAAGCTACCTCTCCAATCCTACATAATGGCCAAATCTAGTCCCTTAGGATCTGGAAGGGATTTTTTCACTCTCTCTACCCACTCAATGAGTCACAATGCCCTATTTATTCAAGTAGATAATTGCTAAGTAGCACAATAGTTAATAATTCCAATGCTTCTGACTCTGTCTTATAATGCAAGGTGAGCTTTATGTGGAGAAATATCCTTCAAATAATATCACAAAAGCCTACATT
This sequence comes from Macrotis lagotis, assembly GCF_037893015.1. NCBI lineage: Eukaryota > Metazoa > Chordata > Mammalia > Peramelemorphia > Peramelidae > Macrotis > Macrotis lagotis. The sequence continues at coordinate 178,571,839 of NC_133661.1, read as the reverse complement.
TCCCCTTTTTTATTTTTCTCCAATCTCTTCCCCTAAACACACATGTATACTCATTCTCCTTTGGATTGTCATTGTCTACAAAAAAAGTCTTTTTGAAATGAAATTATTTCTTAGAAGAGATTAATCTATTAATACATTAATTCCTTTTAGCACATTAGGACAATTCACTTATTTAGGCAGTCACCTGGTACTGACAACGTTCTGAGGAAATGAGACCTAGGATAGAGAAGTTTTCATTGAGGTTAAAGAGAAGGAAAAAATCTAGGAGATAGGATGCTTCTAGAAAGAATCAAATGGACTTATGTATTGCTCAATAAACTTTGAGTGGATAGAAAGTACAAAGAAACCTCAGAATGCCCATGAAATAGCCATAAAATGGAAAAGGGGGGGGTGCCATTGGGAAAATGAAAATTGCTACAAACAAGTTTTGTCTGTTTTAATTTCGCTCTTCATCCAACCATGAGGATCTAGGATGTATGCCATATCATAAAAGATTAGAACCTGTCAATAGTCCCCAGAGAAATATTCAGGAGGATTGTGAGAGAAGGATGATATTTCCCTGTCCTTCTAAGCATAGGATAAAAATGACTATGTGAAGAGGAACTGGGCTCCAGCAGTAAAAGAAAAAATGGATCACTTACCTTCTCTGGCACTTTATGTAGGGTTTCCCTCCATGCTTTCCATGAGCTTTGACTTTTATTAAGTTGTAAGGGAAATGAGCTCAATGTTTTTTAGAAGATATAGGAAGGATGTTTTCTCCACATTAGAACAGGTGGCCCTGAGACATCATGGGCCACCAATTTTTATCCATCTTAGTGCAAGTTGCCAAATATAGCTTTATTTGATTTTGAATTTGTAATGAGTCAGGGAGCAGATATTTGTTACTTTTGTGTTTTAACATTCACTCTGTATAGAAAGAATGGATATGCTATGTAGGAAAAAAGGACATGTAAACAAGGTTGTGTACTGACTGTAAACACAAGATACATAACAGGAAATTCATCTTTGGGAAGGACAGTAATGCTATGTATGACTCACTGTGCCATATTATTAATAACCAAAATACTCTTCTGATTAAAAGTTTGATTTAATTGTTTAGCTGAGCCATTGTGTCGTATCCTATTAAGAAGCTATTAAGCAGTTAAAATGGTTAATTAGTTTCTGTTAAGACATCCAAAAAGCCCTTTCTTGCCCCTCTGTGACATCATGTACCACATAATAGGCTTGTAAACACAAACCCAAACCTAGAGAGGCTAATTTTTTCCTAGTAGGCATTGTGTTTATAGTTCCAGTAGTTGTCATCAGGTAAACAATGGGGTTGATTTTATAGCCTCAATGATAAGGCTTATTCCAATGTGAATAGCAAGGAAAGCAATGAGCATAATCCAGACAGAATGCCCTTTATACATTAAAAAAAATAGAACTCTTTGTATAAAAAAAATAAGATGCAGCTTGTTAATGCAGATAGAAGGCTTTGCTAGGCAAAGAGTCAGGAAGGTCTGAATACAGATTCTACCTCTAAAACTAGCTGTGTGAGATTGGGGAAATCATGTCTTCTCTGTGACTCCTGCAGTACCATAAGACTTACCAAATGTATAAGTAAATAATCTGTGCCATTGGAAGAAATTTCCATGCAGGGAGTTCTCTGTTGATGAAACAATAGCTTACTCATTTATAAAAATAAATTTAAAAAGTAAAAATAAAAATAAAAACATCACAACAGAAAAACATATAAACTCATGAGAATGAATTAAGAACTCTGGAGGGGTAGGAATAACATCACAAATCACTTGTGTTAATCATAATCTCTCACTAGGTCTTTGTATGAACTGAACACAAAGACTGTGCTTAATCTTTGTATGACTCCCTGGGTCTCCCACAGTGCTCTGCACATAGTGGAAGCTAAATATATATTTTGTGAAGTTGAAATAAACAATGATTTTTAAGTTCTTTTACTAATTCTTAAGAAAAAAGGATTTGAGAGGTTCAAGGTTTTTGTTTTTTTGTTTTTTTTTTGTTTTTTGTTTTTCTGGAGGAAATGAGGGTTAAGTGACTTCCTTAGGGTCACACAAATTATCTGAAACGAGAAAATTTTTCATGTCATGAACCCCTTTGGCAGTCTGGTGAAGCCTACAGACCCCATATCCAGAGAAAGATTTTAATGCATAAAATAAAATTACAAAGAAACCAAATAAAATGAAATACAATTTTCAAAATGGAATGCTAGATTAAAAACTTCTAGGTTAGGATTGAAGGAAATATAATCACACAAGTACTGACAAGAGCCTTGTTTACCTTAAATCCAAATGTTGTCAATCACCTTTTAACTCTAATTTTTTTTCTTTTTCTTTCTTTCAGAATTATCTTTAGTTTATACCCTTTATTTTTTCAACCCATGGGTTTCTAAAGATTTGTTTCTTCCCAACTGTTTTTGGTGTGTATTTTGTTTTGTTTATGACATTGGTTCATAAAAATCTATTTGAATTGGATGTCCCCAAATATTTCTGGGAGTGGGGCTTTCTCAGTTGAAGATAGATATTGAACCACAGTATGGTCAATAAAAATTTTGGCATCTTTATTGGAAGAGAAGGGAAGCATAGAGAATGCTGCCACCATCCCTTTTTACATATCTCCAATATTCTAGTCAACAAGGTTAAAGGAATGTGATAATTATAGGTAGTTTTTAGTCATTCCTGTGTTGGCATTTCATTTGTCGAGGGTTGCTGCAAAGAAAGACATTGATGACAGCAGGAACTTCAGTCAATACTATCCTCCTGTATATATCAGAATTACAGGAATCCTATGAAAATTTGGATTAATAATAGGGAAAATCAGTTTGAATTAATGAAAAGTACATAGACTGGGCCAGAAAAAGAAATGATAAGACAATCTAGTACCTCTTCCAAGAGGGACCCCATCAAAATGGTGCCACAAAGAGTGAGACACCACTAAACAACAAAACATAGGCTGTAAATGTTGTTAGATCATAAGGGACTTTGGCACTGGTGGCTAACCTGGATTAAGTGAGATGAGCTTCATGATCAGTCACTCAATTGCTATCAATCTGCTGGGGTCTCTGGATCAAAATTCAGAGAAAGGCATACATTATTTTCTTTTTTGTCCTCCCTGATCCCCCTGATTTACTGTTCCTACAGTAGTTCTCCTAAATGGCTTAGCTGTTCTAATTTTTGTGTGCTTTATCTTATATTTAAACCAAAAGCATGAAAAACATGTATATACAAACATATATATATATATGTATGTATATATGTATATATATACATACATATATATATATATATATGTATATGTATATGAATGACTTCCCCCAGTTTGGTCACCTTCCAATAAGGAAAAGATTGCTTTTGACAACTAACATCTACACCATTCTAAGCTCCTATCCTGAAGCAGCCTATCACCTATTTTTTTTTGTCTAAAATCTTAAGATGTCTTTTTTAGTTCAGTCTTACTGTTTTCCCCTTCATTTTGACTGTTCCTTAAGGGATTTGTTTGTGTTTTCCTCCCCAAAATTCCAAAGCATGATATAAACAAAACAAAATAATTTTGTTTTGTTTTTAATTGGTCACACCTCAGCTTCCTCATGCACAACATTCATAAATTCTCTTGGATGCAGTCTAATTGTATTGTGAAGCCTTTTTTAATCCCCATAGCTTAAAAGTATTTTTTTCTCTGCTCAATTTTACCAGAGTGGTTTGTCTGGATCTCTTCATTACCCCTAACTCATTATTCCCTTTATTTTACTTACCTGTGTACAGGTCATAATCTTCCCAGTAGATTGTAAACTCCTTGAGAGCAGGGACTTGTTATTATTCAACTTGGTGTCCATAGTGTCTAGTTTTAATGTCTTGCATGCTAGAGATTAGTTTGTTGAGTGGAATTGAATAGAATGTTAGGATAGGAATATCAACCCTAGCTTTTCTTGTCTCTATTTGGCAGCAATGTTGTTAGCCAAAATCTCTCTCCCCGCCCCTGTATTGCTCCCCACTCATTACCACCTACCCACCTTCCCAAGCTCCACTTTCCATCTGCTCAACTACTCCAATTTGCACATCTTCCTTCCTGGACTTAAGTTAGGGTGAAAGCAGAAAATAGGAATAGGCAGTGGTAAAACTCTTTTTTTTTTTCTTAGTATAAGAATGAATCAACCTGACCCAGTGACCACTTCAGGCTAAAATTTTGGATTGATCTTTGGATAGTTCATTCGGAAATATATATGTATCTGTGTATACATACATATGTATATATATATATATATATATATATATATATATATATATATATATATATATATTGAGAGAGATACATAAATGCATTTATATATGTATAAATCTATACATATATGTGTATATACATGGGTATATATATGGATATTTCATTCAGATATACACATATAGCCATACCACAAAGAAATTATAAAAATGGTGGCAGTACAGATGCTCCTGCTGCACAAAGAAACTCTCAGAGGCTAAAAAAGATACCTTAGTGTATTGTAATAATTAGAATAGTTACAGATAACTCTCTTATTCTTTTTAATCATTCTTTTGAGCATAAACAATGAATTAGTATTCATCAATACATACTTGAAATGCATTAAAATCCTCAATGGACTCTTTCTTTTTTCCCTTATTAAATGTCACACTTCATGGCCCACCGTGTCACTGGGTGATGTCCCAGAGTTCGGTGCATTTCATGTTAGCTGTTCAAGCCCAAGAGTTGTTTATTTTTCCCCTCTTAAGAAGAAGAGAGTTGTTTGTTCACAAAATCATTAATGAACACAAAAGAACTAAGAGCTATTTTAGACCTGTTAATGCCCTCCTTGAAAACAACTGGCAGGATAACCAGTTTTCATTCCATAAAACTGCATAGATTTTATTCTTATATCAGCTGCCTTTTCAACATAGAGACAAGAAAACAGAGAAATTTTCTTGAATAAACAAATCTCAATAGAGACAAATGAAGATAAGAGATTTATATTTGGAATCTCTGATGTTCTGGGGAAAAATAGGTTTTCTACCTAGTAAAAAATACTTTTCTGATTCATTCAGTTTCTATTGAATATAGATGTTTATATACATAGGTATTTTAAATAGATATATATAATTAGCATAAACTCAACAAAAGAAAGAAGAAAGGGACTTGATTTTTATCTGCAAAATAACTGAAATGAGAATATGATGAAAAGAGTCCATATCACCTGTCTTCCATGTCTGGGATGCTCTTTCTCCTCATTAGTGACTCCTGGCTTCTCTGACTTCTTTCTAGACTCAATTTAATTCTCATTTTCTGTGGGAGTCCTTTCAGAGGGAGGGTTAGTTAGTTTCCCACTCAGTCCCCAGCACCTAGCCTCTTATTACTCAGTATACTTATATGTATATATGTTTATGTTTGTAGAGTTTCTCCCTGCAAAGAATATGAGCTGCTCAAAAGCAAGGAAAGTGGTGGATGTGTTTTTCAGGAGGGGGATGGTTTTTGTTTTTGCCTTTTTTTGTACCCTTAGCATTTACAAGAGTTCCTGACACACATTAATAGCTTAATGATGCTCCTTTCAAATGATGAATCCTTCAGGGAGTTTTTGGCAGAGTTGTTGTGTTTATCACATTAGAATCAGTGATGTTACAGAAACAGGCTATAGGAATCCTACATAAATTTGTCCCACTAAGAAGGATGGTCACTTTAAGTTACAGAGAATGCTAAATTTTAGTCATTTTGAAAAGAAAGGTAACTTAATTACCCTTAATCACATAATAATTGAAACTAAACTCAGAGAGAAGATATTGAAGAACCTCTTTTAGTCAATAGATAAGAATGATTTATAATTAGCATATAGCTTGTTTGTGAACAAGTTCTCCTGAAGTACTTAAAAAGCGACAAATATTTCTTCTCCATCCTGGAATTTTATTTACTTTATTAATTTAATTAGAAAATCTTCTCTAAATAAATAATACATAGATACATTTCAACCTATGTTCCATCTGGATTATTATAAATTTCCAATTTGTGGAATACACAAAAGGATTTATATCATATTTTGTAATTTCTTAGAACATGGCAAAGAATATTATTATTAAAAATGTTTCTGAAAACAATGTTTTATTGACATGCAGAATAGAAACTAAGATAGAATTTATTTTAAGCAAATTTTAGCTGTGAATTAAAAAATTGGATTTTGACTTTGATTAAAACCTGATTTTCATGATCAGATAGAAAGCTTACCTTCCTGTCTGTTTTATGTGATCTCTAGTTTATTATCCTTGAAAATTTCATGGCAAAAATTTGTTACCAAATCTTTTCTCTTTCTCAGATTTTTGTTAGCACACATATGGTGCTTGGGTCTTAAGTGGCGTTAATCACTGAACTTAGAAAAGAGACATACAGTTCAGGGATATTTTGACAGAACCAAACAAAAACACAAACCAAGTTTTTCCTATTCTATAACTATTATTGCGTTTCCAAGATATTACAGATTTCTCTAGATAGACTCTATATCATTTTATGTCCTATGGACAACTAGAGAAATAAATAATTAGGGTTCTGTAAGCCATCTATTTGTCAACAGCTGCTTCAGGCTATCTAAAAATGGAAACTTAAAAACAAGCTTGCATCAATTGCTTCAAAATATTGGGGTATCATATGCAATTTAAAATGTTTCTTGTATTCAATTAAATTGAATTGTTTGATTAGCAATGTTTAACTTCATTAAGTTGCCCATGTTTTCTTCATGTAGGATTCTGATTAATGATACTCAGTGTTTGGCTCTTCAGTTACTTAGAATGTGGAGAAAGAGATCAAGTCATGGATTCAAACTCCACATTAGCTAGTTGACTTTCAGAGATCAAAAACTGTCTGATAGCCATAGACTAGAGATCTAGTCATGACCAATTATTTCATTGATCATAATTTATTCTTAGCTACAAAAGAACATATAGGCTAATACATATCTACCCTTAATACTAGGGAAGTAGTTCAAAGAAACTATCTAGAAGTCAGGGAAGTCAGAAGCAGCATGACACAAGAGAAAGAGAAATTTGAAGGCTTCCTTTCACAGGGTTCTGGGTTCAAATTTTACACTAGAAAGTTACATTATGAATTTGGACAAGTCACTAAACTTCCCTAAACCTAGGTATTTTCATCTGCAAAATGGAGGAGTCAGATTCTAAGGTCCTTTTTTATACTAAATACTATGATCTTACAGTCTTCTGATTGTGGAGAGTATGTTCTGATTATGTTCACATTCTTACACATAGGTCTTGTTTACATTATTTCTGGAGACATATACTGCAATGCTCATTCTCACTAAGGGACAAGTTCATCTCTAATCACTCCAGAGAAGTTTCATGGAGAGATGGAAGTTCTGATTAGGTTCTCAAGACTAACAAGAGAAATAGTATCTCAGACTCACAGAATCTCAGATTTGAGAAGATACCTCAAAGACTATTTGTTCCAACTCATATGCAGATAAGATTTACCTTTAAAACATATGCAACAAACTTTTACCAGATTGCTTATCCAGTAAGGGGAGAGGGGAGAGGGGAAGAAAGGGAGGGTGGTAGAAAAATTGTGGAACTCACAAACTTATAAATGTATAAATGTTGTAAACTACCTTTGCATATAATTGGAAAAAATAAAATAAAAACATATTCAGCAAGAAGTCATACAGTCTTCACCTGTAAACCTCTTCTGAGTAGGAACTTCTACCTCCTTAGAGAGCTAGCTATCTTTTAGATAATTCAAATTCTTGAGCTACAAGTCTAAAAGATATAGCCTTAGAGCCAGAATCAACCCACCATTTTTCTTCATCTATTAAAATAGTGAGAATAATAACATCTACCAAGATTGCTGTGAAGATTAAATGGGGTAATACACTTATACAGTGTTTTGCCTAACTTCAAGTAGTTATGCAGCTATGAGATATTATCACACTTTGATTAAAGTCATTTCAAAAGAAACAGTTTTTAAGATGATAAATGTGACCTTTATCATATCAAACAAGTTAGACAATTTCCCCAGATAATAGAAAAAATAAATGTTACTTTACTCATAATAAAGTGCACATGATTCTAATTTCCTATTTAGTAAGAGAGTGATTCTTACTTATAGTCAAGAAATCCATCCTTATATTTGGAGAAATATCAAGCAAAAAAAAAAAAACTATTAATATATATTAAGGTCATTCTTACCTGGTAGCTATGATTTAAAATCTCTGATTAGGTGGTCTCTAACTCCAAAATATAACCCATTATTTTGCCTAGGATTCTTCAAATTAAAGATTCAGTTGGTTTGTTAACAAGGTCTTTAGAAATATAAATACTCCTGGGAGGGTTTTAATGCTATGCCAGCCTCCCTCTGTGTCTCTACCATTCCTTTCTTCCTTTTCTTCTTGTGTTCTTCTGCCATGATGTTTCTAACTTCCTATATCACAGTGAAGGCCTGATTATTTGGTAACCTCCACCCTCTAGTATTGTTTTGACCTCTGCTCCTAAGCTTTCCTTCTTGTTATCTCTTAGACTTTTCATCCTATCTAAACATAAACTTTAGGATTTCAGAATTGAAAACAAAAGATGAAATTCAACTGTCTCGCCATGTTGCAAATATCCCATTGGGTTCATGTTTGGAGAATCCTTTTTTTCCATTCATTGTAGATTTCTGTAAGTAGCAGCAGGTAGGTAAGAAGCTGGGCCATTCTTGATCACAATTGAAAAGACCATTTTCCTGGACTAAAAGGGAAATAATAGGGTCAGTACTTCACTGTTTCTTTGAAGCATCTAATAATGGAACTTGCATTATTCTCCATGAAGTCTAGTTTCTAAACTTGTAAAAGCCAAAGCTTGAATTCTTTATCTCTGTAATCTTAACAGACTAAGAATACTTAACTTGGAAGTCTGTAAGTTGGTTTCTCTATTTGTTACTAATTTTGATAATTATATTACTCTGTAATTGATTCCTTTGTGTGGTTGTATAATCATTTTCAGTCATGTCCAATTCTTCATGATCCCACTTGGGGTTTTCTTGGCAAAAAGACTGGAGCACTTTGCCATTTCCTTCTCTAGCTCATTTTACAGAAGAACCTGAAGCAAACAGGGTTAAAGGACTTGAATTTTGTATTTATATATATATTTGATTTTATATATTTAACAACACTATTATAAGATGAGATCTATAGACTCTATAAGACTGCCAAGATGTCCATAACAGCAAAAATAAACCATAATTTTATTTAAGACTGATTTTGGTCACATTTGTTAAGATCACATTTGCATTTCAGATAATACTCTTGGGATCTGGTGAACAAAATTGAACTGAATAGGGCAAATCTGATAGCACTTGGCTTCCTTAATTCATAAGTTGAACTAGTTTCTGCTTGAACCCTTTGATTTCGATAGGTACTGGGTCAATGATAAACCCAGGAGATTCTGAGTCAATATTGATAATTGAATGATAGAAATTCCTTGACAGGTTTAGAACGTCAGGTTTAGAATGCTCTCACATGCCACAGTTCAAACATAACCCTATGTTCAGGGCCTAGACAAAGACACGATGCCTCAGGAATCAGAATTCCTATCTTGAGGTGGAAGGGAAGCCTTGAAACTGGAGATTCCTTAGTACTGGTTCAGACTGCTGATAATCTCTACTCTACCTTCCACTCTTCCAAAAGGGATTCAGGTAAAACTAGACTGGCCTCTTACTGAACACCTGCTTAACTCTTACCGCTCCTTTACCTATTAGCTCCCTTGAGGACCTACCCTGGTTAATTCAAGGGATCCTAAATATTACTATAACTGGAAGAGCTTTCAGAAACCTTCGGCACAGCTCTTCATTTTATACAAATTAAAACATAAATTAAAAGATTCACCTAGGATCTCATGGCAAGAAAAGCCTGAAGTAGCATATAAACTCAGGACTTCTGATTCTGCTCTCCCCATCAGCTTTCTTTAAAGAAGAACAAAAAGAAAATCAAAGGAGGAAGTCATTGAAAAGGGATAAAGAATAAACATTTATATAATGTCAAGCTCTATACTAAGTGTTTTACAATTATCTCATTTGATCCTCACAACTCTGGAAGGTGGATGCTATTATTATGACCATTTTACAGTTTGAGAAACTGAGGCAAACAAAAGTTAAGCAACTTATCCAGCTAGTTGTGTGAGGCCAGATTTGAACTCATCTTCCTCCTTCCAGGCCCAGTGCTCTATATACTGACCCACCAGTGGCAAGCAGGAGGTAAAGTAGGAGGAAGGTAATTTTTTTTTGGTGGTGGGGAGTATTGTTTTTATTTTGGTTTTTCTAAACCAGGAGGATCAAAACTGAACTCAGTTCCCAGTTCTGGCAGACAACTGACCAGTGAATACCCAAGTGACAGTTAACTTTCAGAAGATTTCCCTGTTAATATTTGTTCTCCTCCTCCATTCTGAGCTCTTACTCCAGACACCCACACTAATCTGAAATTACCCCTGGAGAAACTGAGTGGGTGGTAGTTTGCTCAGTTGATAAAAGAAGTGATCTTTCACCTTAGAGACAAACCTCACTGACTGCCTGATAATCAATTTCATTTAATTTAAATTAAGGCAAACTTCCTCCAGGAGAGCAGGAGACCTGTATTGCATTGATTTGACTGAGTCATACCCCTGGTGCTGATGATTCATCTAATTTGCTGTAATTACAATTTTCTTCTAAAATTTACAGATAAAACAGCCTGTGGGTCCCAAATCCTCTTGCTCATGAGCAACATTCTGGTTTTTCTATTTCTTGCCCTCAAAAACTGAAAATTAATCCCCTAGAAAAACTTTTTTGCTCTTGACTTTCAGCCCTAATATATAATCTGGTAGTGGGATGTATACAGTCCACATCACAACTTTCCCCATCATGGTTTCAACATATCAGGAATTGGCATGGAAAATTAAATGACAATTTCGGGGGGGGGGGATTTTGTGGAAATCAGTTGAAATGCAAAGGCCAGCAGATGACACAGAAAAGTTTAGAAGCTCAGAAATGTAAACCATAATAATTCAGACTTCTTCTCTTGTATGAAGGGAAGGTCAAACATTTTTACATGAATTTTCCAGATTGGGGCGGGGTGGAGATGGGGGTGGTCACTGCATTCTCATGATGTGGAAGAGATAACCGTAGTATAATGATCACTAGATTCTGAATGAGAAGACCTGGATTCTGAGAAAAGCTCAGTTTCCTCATCCATAAAATGGGAACAATACATGTATAACATCTGCCTCCTAGGGTTGTTGTAACAACGATGCAATATGGAAGAGTAAAAAAGATTGCTGAATTAGAGTCTGAGGTCTTAGGTTCACATCCCTGATCCGATGCTTATTATGCATGTGATCTCAGGCAAATCTTTTACAACTCTGCTATTTCTTTACCTTTGAAATGAATGGGGCGGCTAGGTGGGGCAGTGGATAAAGCACCGGCCTTGGAGTCAGGAGTACCTGGGTTCAGATCCGCTCTCAGACACTTAGTAATTGCCTAGCTGTGTGTCCTTGGGCAAGCCACTTAACCCCATTTGCCTTGCAAAAACCTAAAAAAAAAATGAATGGAGAGGAATCTGATGAATTCTAAGGTTCATTCCAGTACCAGATCAAGGATCATAAAGCATTATGTCATATAAAGGCAAGTTCTTATTATTTTTTCCCACCTGATATTTATTTTCCTAAGAAATATGGAACATTCATGTGTTCCATTCCCTAGGAGCTTGTGTGTGTGTGTATGTGTGTATGAATATGTATGTATATAACATTTGTGTGTATACATATATATGTGTGTATGTTCATGTATCTGCATGTATACATTATTTTCCCAATTACATATTAAAACAATTTTACCATTTTTAAGCTTTTAGTTCCAAATTCTATATTTCCTTCCCTTTTTTCTCCCCTTCCCCCAAGATGGTAAGCAATCATATGTAAGTTATACATGTACAATCATGTAAAACATTTCCATATTAGTCATTTAATATAAGTAGACTTGAATAAAAGAAAAAAAGAATGAAAGAAATAAAATGAAAAATAGCATGCTTCAGTCCATTTTCAGATAGTATCAATTCTTTCTCTGGAGACAGATAGTATGCTTCATCAGTAGTAGTCCTTTGGGAATGTCTTGCATCATTTTGTATTGTCCTGTATTATATTGCCCAAAATAGCAAAGTAATTCACAATTCTTTACTGAGAAATATTGTTACTGTGCATAACATTCTTTTAGTTCTGTTCACTTCACTTTACATCAGTTCATGTAAGTCATTCCAAGTTTTTCCGAAATCATCCTGTTTGTCATTTCTTATAACACAATAATATTCCATTACAATCATATACCACAACAATTGCTAGTCATGTCTTTGATTTCTAATTCTTAGCTATCATAAAAAGAGCTGCTATAAATGTTCTTTTCCAGTTTTTATATAACTTTGGAATACAGATTTAGTAGAGGTATTGCTTGCTCAAAGGGCAGACACAATTTTATAGTCTGGGGGGCATAATTCCTAATTGTTCACTAGAGTGTTAGGATCATTTAACAACTCCACCAACAATGCATTAATGTCCTAGTTTTCTCATATCTCCTACACCGTCCATCATTTTCCTCTTTTGTTATGTTAGAAAATGTCATTGATTCTTCAAGTAGGGATGATGCAAAGAGCCATGGGAAGAAGACCAGGAAGCTCCCTTAAAGACTATAGCTTATATCATCATCATCATCATCACATCATCATCTACCATTTACATAGCACTTTGAGATTTACAAAACACTTTACAGATATTATCTGTATCTTCACAACAATCCTGGAAGGTAGGTGCTATCAATGTCTTTAATTTACAGATGAGGAATACTAAGAAAGCAGAGGTTAAATGACTCATTCAGGGTCATACAGCTAACAAGTGTCTAAGACCAGATTTGAACATATCTTCCTGATTCCAAGTTTAGCACTCTATGAACTGTGCCCCATAACAATCTTTATACTAATAATTAACATTTATATCATATAGTTCACAAAGCATTTTACATATTTGATCTCACTTAAGCCTCATAACAAGCCTGAGATACATAAAGGGAGAGGGAATAAGCATTCATATAGCTCTTACTTATATGTTAGAGAGCATTACAAATATTAGCTCATTCAATCCTCACAACAACCTGTGATATACTTTATCATTATTATTATTACTATTAATATTATTATTATCTTTTAGCAATAGAATAAATCAAGGCAAATAAAGGTCAAGTGACTTACCCAAGGTCACACAAGGTCAAATTTGAACTCAGGTCTCTGACTCCAGACCCAGTTTTCTATCCACTGCTTATAGTTGTCCTTATTCCCATTTTGAGAGAGATAATTCAGTGAGTAAGGCAGAATTGGGACTTAGGCTTTTCAAACTCCAAGTCCATTACCCTATCCATTCTAACACCTGGCTATCTCATTGCAGACTTGTCATTTCTGATATCTGTGTTTTGAAGAATTGAGGGGAAGTAAATCACCTTGACTTCAGTGCCATACTAGAATTAGAGCAATTGGCAATTAATTCAGAGTAAACTCAAGAGAACAATTTGTTAGCATTGCGTTACTTTAAAAAACCCTCAAACAATAGTGATGCACCATGTAATGAGTGGTTTGTGTACACAATTTAATAACATTTAGAAGTCAGTGTGTGGCTGTAAAATGAGCATCTACATAAACTCCATCCTTAAAAGGCGGTGTATTTATACAGATCAGGTCACTAGGAAGCCTTAATTATAAGCCTCTCAAAGCTTCCCTGCCTCTGTTTATATGGTTACTAGAAACAATTGATGAAATAGAGCTTATATTCAACAGCACTGTTCCTTGGGGAGTGTTCCAGTGTGAACATTCCTTTTATAGACATTCTTTATCTTGGGCCATATTGAATATTTACATTATAATCTTTTTCAATGAGGGTTCCTTCCCATTTCCCAACTTTGTAATTGTTCTATCTTGTCCATCATGGCTGTCTCTTTGTGCCCCCATTTTGGTTTTTCATGGCAAAAAAACACTGGAATGGTTTGCCATTTCCTTCTGCAGCTCATTTTACAGATATGAAAACTCCAGTCAACTGGGTTAAGTGACTTGCCCAGCATCACATAATTAGTAAATGTATGAGACCAGATTTGAACTCAGGAAAATGAATTTTTTCTGACTCTAGACCTGGGAATTTAGCTATTGTACCACCCAGCCTCCAACTTTTTAATGGGAAGCTAAAGGAAGAGATTGAATATTTAACTCAGGTTGAAGGCATTTTCACTACGATTTTATAATCTGATTTTTTTTGCCCCCTGGGGGCTGGAGTTCAGCAGGCAATAGCAAAGATCTTGGCTTTCATGTATGTTTAGCTTTAGGTGTTGGCAGGATAGTCAAGTGACAACAGGCTGCAGACAGCAAAAAATATGGGGCTGGAGCTGTAGATGTGAGAAGCAGATGCAGACATGGAATAAGCAAAGGCTTGTGAGCGAGTTGAGGTCACCAAGGGAACATTAGAGAGAAAGAGCAAATGCCCCAGATTCAATTTCAGGGGGACAATGACCATCAAAGAGTGTAGACAGAAGAGGAGTCAGGAAAAGAAAATGAGATGAAGTAGACATCTAGAATTTGGGGAGCACTGTATCCCCAAAGCAATTGTTAAGAGCTCAGGGATGGGAAGGGTACTCTGGAATGCCATAAAAAATAGGGGTGTGTTTGTGTGTGTGTGTGTGTGTGTGTGTGTGTGTGTGTGTGTGTGTGTTTTTCCAGGCACTTTCTCAAGATTATCTTTTCCAACATCCAGATCTTGGATGTGATGGCAGTTTAGTTGTTTATGACTTTATGCTTGCAGATTAGGGATTCCTTAATTTCATCTTCAGAAATATGTGTGCCACTCCCAATGGTCTCCTTTTCTGATCACATATTTGCTAATTCTCTCCTCTCCTTCCCCTAGAAATTAATTTGTATTTATTTATCAGTATAAATTGTGTTTTATCCAATCAAATATAGGCTTTTAGAGATATTGGAAATGTTTCCTTTTTATCTATATATCCCCAGACAAACACAATTTCTGATTATAGGAAATGATGAGGGTAGCTAAGTGATATAGGGGATAGCTCATGACGTTCAGTCATGAGTTAAGCATTCAATCCCTTAGCTTCCTCTTAGCTAGGAAATAGGTGCTAGGTAGCACAGTGTCTTAAGTGCCAGGTCTGGAGTCAGAAAGACTCAATTTTCTTAGGTCAGAACTGACCTCAGCTATATGACCCTGGGCAAGTCATTTCATCCTCTTTGCCTCAGTCTCCTATTCTATAAAATGAGTTGGAGAAGAAAATGGAAAACTTTTCTAATATATTTGCCAGAAAATCCTAAATGGGATCACAGAAAGTAGATATGACTGAACAACAACAGTAGATTATGGGTTGGAAAATTTCAACTCTATAATTATATGTAAATTCCAAGTTTTACTATCAAACTATAATTCAAGGGAATTCAAGTTGCAGGGAAGAAACTTACCTACCTAGGGTCAGCTAACTGATGTTAGGGATTTGAACCCAGTTCTTTCTGATTTTTAGGCTAGCAACCTCTCAGCCATGCTATAGCACTGCTGCTATTTTTTATCTTTGTAGAAGATTGAAAGACTGAACAAATCCCCCACTTTTAATACCATCTAATATTTTTGTTCTGAATATTAATCACAATAATTCTCAACACCTGAAAGTCCCACTATTAGTATGCACTATGGTGATTTTTAAAATAATATTTAATTTTTTCATAGTATTTAAATTATGAAAACAGTAGGGGCGTGATTAGCTGTAGTGCAGTAATAATAATAATAATTAGCCATTTTAAAAAGCCAGTTTACATTTTTACAATAATTATATATGTATACAGTGAAAACAGAAGGACTCTGCTACAGAAATCTTAATTATTTGAGCTTTATTCATTACTTGCTAAAAAATTTTTTATGCAACACCTGCTAGGATTGACATTTGAGTTTTTTCTTAACTCACAAAAATGTTGTTGGTTTTATGTTATTATAGAAATCATCTAAAAGTTGGAAGTTACTTTTGAAATCATCTAGTCTTGCCCTTTACCTAATGTGAATTCACTTTCTAGAAGCCACAAATCTGTTTTTCTAATTGCACACCTGCAATGATAGGACACTGATGCATAACGACCACATTCCCTTTTTGGAGTGATCTCATTGTATATCCTTAGCAAAGTATAAGCTCCTTGAAGTCGGACTGTTTTTCAGGTTTTTGTATTTTTTGTATTATTTTATAAATAGTTCAAGTTTAAACAAAGCTCCCCAGCTAATCAGCAATGGGATTCAACTGCTTTTGGCCCCTCCAGTATATTTTCCAGGAAGGAAGAGTGGAAGGAAGGAAGAGAAGAAGGGAAGATTGAAGGAAGGAAGGAAGAAGGAAGGAAGGAAGGAGGGAAAAAAGAAAAAGTTATGACAACACCATTTCCTTACTATTCACAAACACTGTTTCTCCAACCATGCTAATTTTTATAAAGTGACTTCTAAATAAGTGCATTTTCACCACACTTTTCACCTGTACTTCTTCTTCTGTTTATATAATATCTTACTTTTCAAAATCCGGATAAATACTTTTTCAGTAAATCTTCTCTAAGCAATAACAACAACTTATTAAAATACCAATTTAAAGTACGAACAGCACTGTTCATCTATTAACTTACTTGAAACTCACACAGTAGGTATTAGAGCTATTATTGCTCCCATTCCTAGAAAGGACAATGGGAGCTTAGAGAATTTAAATAAGTTACCTGTGACCACTCCTTTCTTAAGTATTAAAAGTAGGATTAGCTCCTAAATATTTGTAATCCCATGCCTATTCCCCCTAACCAGTATATATTATACACTTAGAACACAGTGGATTCATACTCATAGGAGTGCTCATTTAATGAATAAACACTTATCTATTGACTGATGGGTAGCTTGATGGTACAGTGGATAGAATGTGGGTTCTAGAATCAGAAAGACCTAAGTTCAAATCCATTATCAGCCACATGTTGGGTGACTCTGGCCCTGTTTGCCTCAGTTTTCTCATCTGTAAAATGAGTTGGGAAGGGAATGAACAACTACTCCAGTGCCTTTGGCAAGAAAACCTTAAATGTGGTCATGAAAGTAGGACATGTCAGAAAAGACTGAACAATAAAAATTGACAAACTGGATCAATTGCATTGAGCAAGTTGAAACTGTAACCTTTCTGGGCTTCCTCCCTCTTACCTGTAAATGACTAAATATTCCCTATGAGCTCCTCTCTAAGTCTTGTAGACTACTCATTAATACTTGCTAATATGTTATTTTCAATTTCTTTCCCTTTCTTATGAGTTTCTATCTAATCAAACTATATCCTATGCCTTTAAGAAAGACTTTCATTGGGGCAGCTAGGTGACAGTGGATAGAGCACCGGCCCTGGAGTCAGGAGTACCTGAGTTCAAATCTGGCCACAGACACTTAATAATTACCTAGCCGTGTGGCCTTGGGCAAGAATATAAAAGAAAGACTTTCATTTTGGACACATTTCTCCTTGTGTCCAGAAAAAATGCTGCATATACATATGTGTTATCCACCAAATTAATATCTGTCAATAACAAAATGAATGAATGACTCTTATGTAAGGTAAAAGACCAATTGTATAGGTAGGTAAGATATGTATCCTAAATAACAAAGAATAAGGTGATTGTGACTTTGGTCAAAAATTTTGTGGTATAAACTAAAGAGAAAAGAGGTCAGAAATAGAAATAAAATTATGATGGAAGGAAAAAGGCTAGAAGCAAGGAGTGAATTAAGATGAGATTCCAGTCACACAAGGACAAAATGGAATGTCTATGTTTCAACAGGTAGAACAAATGTTATGAATATCATGGACTTGATATGATCTATATGAGCATTTTTAGTGTACTGTTTATCGTTTTGATGTTTATGGACAAGATTTTTTTCAAAATACACAGCTGTCCCTTTGACCATAAGAATTACACACTTTCTGGCAACATCTGATCCCCAGATGACTGAAAATAACTAGCCTTCAAAGAATCCATATCCTGAAATGTATTTGTGGAATCAGAGCCAATATCTTTTTTAGAGGAGGTTGATGTTGTCAACATTCCAAGCCACATTGTACTATGAATATTTCTTAGATTGAAACTTTTCAAATCAAGGAAATAGGCATAGAAATCTTCTTTTTTAGCCTAAGTAATTATTGATTTTACACCCCTCATTTAACTGTGGGGGTGTCTAAGTAGATGTTCATTTTCACACAAGTTAAAAATGAGCATGTAAGAGAAAAATTGCTAAAGATAGTGAAAAACAATCAGAGCTGTAGATGACCATTCATTGTTCATAACCACTCCACCTGCCTGGTGTGCCTGTTATCATGGATAGAGAACTGAATCAAGAGTAAGGAGACTTGAATTCTAATCTTGGCTTGGTCACTAGTCATCAGTGTGCTATAAGAAAATCAAGTTACCTTGTTTGCGCCTCATTATTTTCATTCATGAAATGGGGAGATAATTACCTCCTCTACATAATGAACAAGATATTTGGTAGGATAAAATGGTTATAAAAGTACTTTGAAAATAATTGTTATAATGCACCTTATTAGCTAGGTGAAGAGTTCAAGGTCTAGATAAGTTTGTCCACTCTGCCAAGGTTACTACTCTCAAGTTATCTACAGAGTCATAGAATCACTCCTTCTGGGTATTGCCTCTCAGAATGAAAACCTGCCAAGTTGCCATTCAATTATTTTTCTTTAGTGAAGAGCCATGGCATAGGGCAGGGCAATTATACCTTGACAGAACTCTTTTTAGATGAATTGCCCTTACAGAGCTAATACTAATATTCTTTGTAGATGACATATTATTGCATTCCATTTAATATCTAAATATGTGGACAAAATTGACCACTAAATCATATACAAGGCTTCCTGCCTGCAGAATATTGACTTTGAAAACCACATATTAATATTATCTATGTTCTATTGTGTGTTATTAAAATTTCTCAATTGCATTTTAATCTGCTTTGGGTAGTCCATAATGAAACAGTAGATACGTGATTGACACCACTAGCACAGTGAATATGGATTTGGTCTTTGAAGCAGGAAGACATGGATTCAAATCTTGCCTCCAACACAAATTGGCTATGGGACCTGGCATGTTATTTAAACTCTTAGTGTTCTAGATAGCAAACATTTATTGTCTGCTGTGTGGTAAAGAATTTACAAATGTTATTCCATTTGGTGCTCACAATAACCTTGTGAGATAGAAATGATTTGGTCTAAATTGTTTCCATTTTCTATAACAATAGAATTAAAGGCCCTATCCACACACATGCCCCCTCTTCCTCTCCAAAAAGAAGATAGAACCCAATTCATGTCCAAGAATCTATGAATGGGGAGATAGAGAATAAGGGAAAAATAAGAAGCAAATTCTACCCTCTTTTCTTTAAATCCCTGGAAATATGGATATATATATATATATATATATATATATATATATATATATATATATATATATATATATATATATAGCCCCCTGACTATTTAAAAGTAGGACAAGGAATAGAAAATCTGTCCTTTTCAACCAGGAATGCTTTTCCACTTTTCAGAAAATAATACATATTTCTTAGCCAGCAAGTTAATTTGCCCACATATTTAGATATTAAGTGGAATGCAACAATATGTCATCTGCAAAGGATATTAGTATAAATCTGTAAGAGCAATTCCTCTGAAAAGAGTTCCATCAAGATATAATCACCAACTATTAGTGAACTCAGTAGTCCTTCTGCATATTTTCATCTTAAGGTATTTTTAGTAGAAGCTGTAGGGACTGTGAAAATTTGTATGTAAACATATGTATTCTCTGTGCTCTGAAAATATGAGGAAGTGACCTGTGAACTATAATCCACTCTCAATAGACAGCTCTAGCAAAGAGGAAAATACCTGGTCCATACTTCAAAGGTTCCACAATTTTGTTAGTCTTTGCCTGACATCAATTGTAGCCTATTTTTCCTTTCATCAAGGTCTCTTCTAGAATTCCTATGACTCAAAGACTTCATTAACTGGTGACCAATTTTGGTAAAGAGATCAATAAAAGGATGTAATAGTAATCCGACTGAGAGACTCCGAAATACTTAAACTAAAATAATGATCCTATGAGTAGTGAGAAGGGAAAAGATACAATATATATTATAGAGACAAAATCAATAGGACTTGATTACATATCTATATATAGATATTCAAATATAAATTTATTATAAATATATTATATATACATATATACAGGAAGAGGAGGGAGAGACAAATGAAGAAGGGGAAAGAGGCTTAGATGATTTCTCAGATATCTAGGTTACAATCTGGTGCAACTATGAGTGTGATGGTGCTCCATACAGAATTGGGAAAGATTAGGACAAACAGATGTAGTAGGAAAAAAATAATATATTCTGTTTGGGGCATAGTGAACTTGAAGTATGAAGGGAACATATAGGAGATAGTACAATGAGCAATAAATGATGCAAGACTGGAGTCTCTGACCACCATGGAAAGATACACAAAAGTTTGAGGCATGGTGCTCATCCTCATAGAGCTCACAATGTTGTTGGATGAGAGGAGACCTATACAAGAGGTAGGTGTCCGAATCAAAGTTTCTGAGACAGGAAGGCAATGAGCCCTCTCTTATTGTGAGCACTAACTGTTGCTCTGTTTGCAGAGAAATTGGGGCAGCAAGGTGAGGGGAGAGTAAGGCGAGATATGTAGGTTTGAATTGAATTGTAAAGGATATTAGATACCAGGCAGAGAAATCTATACTTTTCTTTCCAAGCAAAGAATAGGGTCTTAGCACTTTGTTCTTTCCATGAAGTGCCAAGATGAGATGTATCTGAGAGTCTCAACAGCATGTGTTCTTGCTGAGTCAGATGAACTCTGCTAGGCTAGACATGTTCTCATGCTTGCAAGCAAAGTGTCCAGGAATAGCAGGCCATTTTTGCTTCTGACCCTCCTGGAAAAGTGGGAGGAAAGGGAAGACATACTAACCTATAGGTCAATGGAGAGTTAGTTACTTGCTGGGCAGTCTAACAATATGTAATATCCAATATGGAACAGCTATATACAGATAGATAAATAGATAGATAGATAGATAGATAGATAGATAGATAGATAGATAGATAGAATAGTTATAGATACAGGCATACATGTATACATACATGCATGAGAAATGATTAAAGCCAAGTCATATCTTCCTTTTCCCAGTTCCCCCACTCAAACCTCTCAAAACCAAGTACCACATGGCATGTTTGGAAATTATAGAGGTCACCATTTTCAAAGGGTGAAATGTTTCATTTGATACTAGTCAGTCACCTTGGTAGCAGAAGTCCCAGATCAAAATAGACAGAAACAGGAATTTTAATCTGAAAGAAGTTCAGCCTCAGTAAGAGCATACAATGATCAGTTACCTTCCTTTTTCTTTCCAAAGGGAAATGTCTGATCCTTGTGGAGGAGGAAATAAATAACTTTGCACATCTGTTTTCCTTCCTACATTTAAATTTCATCAGTTCCTTACCCCACTCTGCTCTTCACAATCTCCATCTGTTTCTCTGTGATCTGCCTCACTGGCACAATGCCTGATTTTTTCCAACCCCTTGCCCCT
The DNA here is from genome assembly GCF_037893015.1 of Macrotis lagotis. Lineage (NCBI taxonomy): Eukaryota > Metazoa > Chordata > Mammalia > Peramelemorphia > Peramelidae > Macrotis > Macrotis lagotis. Next base: position 178,550,175 of record NC_133661.1, on the reverse strand, counting down.
TTTTTTCTCTTCCCTCTCCCATAAAATGGGACCAGGGGAGCCTGAATCACATCTTGGAAATATGGGTGATTGATTCCCCTCTGGTTCTATTTCCAGACAAGTCCCTTGACTAGTCAATATGCTGATGGGTGACATTGGCAGGAATCATTGGATTCGCATATGGAATGCTTTGCTCCTCAAAGTTCTCAAGGAGAAAAAAGTGTGTTGGTCTGTATGTCTGTGTGTGTGTGTGAATGTAGAAATAGTCCTCACATTAAATAAATTATATTGTAACAGATGACATATACATTGCTTCACACCAGTCATTAAAATATAATATTGGCACTGTTCTCAATAGTGGTCCACAAATAATCTATTGCATTTTCAAACCCTTAAAAGTAATTGATACTGGTTCATTAAAGCAAACTCTAGACTCTCTCTCCATGACTTGAACACTTTCTCAAAAACGGTAGAAGTGGGCAGGTAGATTCTGCCAGGTGCTAGAACACTAAAGGAACTAGCAAAGAGCTAACAATGGGTCCAGTTCATTTACAGGTTGCATGATTTGTACTTCTTTCCTCTTTGAACAGGTAGTATAGTAATGGCAGAAAGGATTTGGAAGGAGACAGCTTGGGTTCAAAGCCTGTCTCTGCTCCCTATTACCTGTCATACTTTTGATTTATTACTTATTGATGATCAGTCATTTTCAACTCTTTGGAACCTCATTTGAAGTTTTCTTGGCAGATACTGGAATGGTTTGTCATTTCCTTCTCTAGATCATTTTACAGATGAGTAAACTGAGTCAAAGAGGGTGAAATATTTTTTTTGTTTGGTGGGAAGAGTTGCAAGGCAATGGGATTAAGTAACTTGCCCATGGTCACACAGCTAGATAATTATTAAGTATCTGAGACCATATTTGAACTCAGGTCCTCCTGACTCTGCATTTGGTGCTCTATTCACACTTCACCAACCACCTGCTCAGGGTGAAGTGATTTGCCTAGGGTTACACACTTAGTAAGTATCTGAAGACAAATTTAAATTCAGGTCTTCTTGCCTCTAGACCAACTCTCTATGCACTATGCTGTTCACCCTCTTCCAATCTAATCTTCTAGCTTTCCCCTACTGTATTCATCAAACAAGAAATATTTATTTAGAACCTATTATATGTCTGCCTACAAATGCAAGGATAAATGGGGGAGGTGAATTGGAAGATCCCTAGTGCCCCTTCCAACTCTAAATCCTATGCCCTTTAAGATCTTGAAAGTTCTCTCCCAGGAATGAAGTTGGCTAGGTTTGAGGATTAAAGACCTCAGTTTTCACAGGACAGCAGCTCCCTCAGAGCCCTCCTTGAGGCAGTGATCAACCTGGTAAAAATATTCTCTTCCTGCTCAGATCCTTGCTGACCCTAATTTTTACTGACATTGGCTCTTGCTGCACTCTGTGACCTTCTATTCGGCTTCATCCTTTTTCACAACTATGACTCATACTGAATGCTTACATCAATCTGTGCTGTTGCCAACTGGCTTGAAAGGCAGTATGACTAGTGGGGAGAACACTGGATTGGGCTTTGGAAGACCTGGGTTTGCACCTTTACAATTATGACTTCCAAGGTAACCTTCAGTATTATCCTCTCTACCTTTGGCCTCAGTTTCATCTTGTGAAAATAAGGGGATTGGGCTAGAAAACCTCTGAGATCTTTCCCACCCCTACGTAGAAATTCTTGCCCCTTCCTGTCCTTGTGGTCTTACTTGTGGCCCCACTGGCCAGACTTTTGAGGCTTTTTCTGCAATCTAGGCCAAATGCTACATCAGCATTCTCTAAAACCACTCTGCTTTAGCTGTAGTGACTCAAACCATTTTTTGAGGGTGTGGATCATGGAACCCTCGGTCAGTTTGGTGAAATCTTGGACCCATTATCAGAATTTGTTGTCTGTATTCATTTCTGAAGGAAATTTTAGTTAGAGGTCAATAAAATAAAGATATAATTAGGATTTTTCCCCATCCAAATTCATAGACTTTTTGGACTTGGTTAATGCCTGCTCTGCTAGAACTTAAAAAAATAGTTTACAACTCTCATTTGGAGCTTTAAACCAGAAGTATCAACTGCATTGTCCACAATATCTCCTCAGTAAGTCCACAAAACTGCTGAGTGAAACCTGAACCAAGTTAAAATGTAATTGTGAAATATTTAACCAAAAAATACATTAAAACATATTTGTTCTTCAGTAATGTTGATTCCTTGTGACCCCATTTGAGGTTTTCTTGGCAAAGAAAACCACCTCCAACTCATTTTATAGATGAGAAAATTGAGGCCAACAGGGTTAAGTGACTTACCAAGGGTCACACAGCTAGTAAGTATCTAAGATCAGATTTGAATTGAGGAGATGATGAGTCTTCCTGAATTCAGACCAGGCATATTATTCACAAAGTCACCTAATTACCCACAAAACAAATATTACATTTTAAAACTAAGTTACTATACAGTCCATAGGGATCTTATGTATGGATCCTTGGCCCCTATTTCTATTTGAGTTTAACACAACTGCTCTATATTATAGACTTAATTTGTCAGAATCATTCTATAACTTCATTTATAATCAGGTATATTCCTGTTGTTGGATATATTAAAAACGGTATAGGGAAATCTAAAGAAGGATACTCCTGGAGTAGCCTATTTCTTGGTCTGAGTGAGGAGAGGTAGCAATGATGGAAGGCAGGAACATGGAGAATCATCTCACTCTCAAAGCATTCATGATGCTATCCCTGCCTTGTCAAGTTGTGAAGGTTTCCTAACAAAAGCTATCATGAGCCTAGACAATTGGGTTATGGTGATTATGTGTTTGCCCATTTACTGAGTTGAAATCTAAACATTCCCATTGCATTATTTATGTGAAAAACCAATGTACTCTGGGATCCTTGCTATACAGACTATGTAGACCAGGAGAATAAGACCTTGGATGATACATGGAATCTGAGCTACCATATCCCTCAGTAACACAGTTTCTTGTTACAGCTTCTTATCAGACATCAAAGTCCATCAGGTAAATAGCATGAATTTTTGAAGAGTACTGAACACATATTACACAATAGACCATAACCCTTCTGCAGGAGCGATTACAGAGTTCTTTATGAATTGTAAGATAATCCCTCAATACTTATTTATAATATATATTAGAAGTCTCTAAATACATATTCAGATGATAAAGAATGTGTTTACCTGTCCCAAAGTATTTATTTAAAATGTTACAAAGAATTAGGAAAATTCCCTAAGAAATATCATATTTTTCTATACTAATGAAACAGATAAGTTTCATTGAGAAAGTGGTTCACCTCTCTCATACATGAGGGACTATTATAATTGTTTTTAATAAGATTAGAAATACACCAAATAGAATTCATATTCAATACCAAAGATTCAGTCAAAGAATCTTAAGAGACTGGCTTACCTTAAATACATGTCTAATAAACCAGAAAATCCCTTTCAAACAGAATCTGCACATCTCATGCTTTTCCTGTGTGACCAAATTGTATAAATGAATTACTCTCTGCCCCGACCTTGTGATGGTTCTGCAACATATGCTAATAGTTTATTAGAATATAAGGGGCACCTGTGCTTTTGGTAAACTCCCTGGAAATGTGAGAAAAATGCCTGTTCAAGGTCAATTAATTTAAAAAAGCATAGAACCTATTTGCCTGTCTGGTGTCCCTAAAAAGAGCTGTCTGCTGACATAAGACCTTAGGTCTCTCCCTTCTCCAGTCCATTCTATTATATATCTGTCAATGATTTTCTTTAAGTACAAATCTAATCATGTCACTGCCCTCATCAAGCAACTCCAATGATTTTTTATTGTTAAATTGTTTATTATTAAAATAAAATATTAACTCCTTTGTTTAGCTTTTAGATTTTAGGTTTAGGTTTTAAAAACCTAAACAACCTAGTTCCTAGTTCCAACCTATATTTGCAGTCTCATTATATTTTTCCTCTTTCCACAATCTCTGATCCAGACTGACTGGTCTTTTCTCCATTCCTCACACAAAGCATTCTTCTCTCCACGCATTGGCACTGCATTGGCAAACCTGGAATGTACTCTCTCCTCTTTTTTGTCTCATAAACTTCCCCATTTTCTTCAAGAAGCAGCTCAAGCTTCTTCTACACTATCTTTCCTAATTCACCCCAATTATTAATGCCTGATCAACAACTAACATGTGTTTATTTTTCTTTTATCTATATCTATCCTACATATCTACCTAGTTCTATTTCTCCATCTTTCTCTCCAATCATATCTCTCAATCTTTCCATTCATTCATTTATCCATCTTTATTTATCTGTCATCCCTCTTGATACCTTACCTGTGTATCCATTTATCTATGCATCATCTATCCATCAATATCTCCATTTATCTATCCATCTATTCCTTCATCATCTATTCATCTCATCTGTCTATTTATTTAATCTATCTAATCTTTGTCCAATCATCCATATATCTATTATGAATATATATATATATATATATATATATATATATAAATGTATCCATCTTTCAAAGAAAAGTTCCATTTACTTGTTTTCCTGACAAAATATAAACTACTTGAGAATAGGAATTGTTCCCTTCTTTATATTTTTATCTCCAATAACCACTATTCCTGGCAGAGTAAGCACTTAATATTTCTTTGAGTCAATCCATAGACTGGCTTGTATCATTCCTTGAATTTGCACTTCTTCTAATGTTTCTTCCTTTTTATGTGATCTCAGTAAAGTTTAATAGGACAATGAGGAGCCATTGTTTTCTCCTCAACTCTGAGCCCCAATCTGTGGTGCTGATTTATCCTAACCTAAAAGTCCTGTGCCTGCCCCCCAAAGGCTTCTTCCTCAGTTGAGCTATGACCTTCAGCATGCACATCATTTCACTCACAGAGCCCAAATTTTCCCCTGTGTAAAATGGTAAGAAGCATCCACCCACATTACAAGGAAGCTGCAATGTGTTGAGAAACTGTAAAGCACTTTGCAGACAGGGTGCTAATGTAATTCTTAAAAGCCTTCTTGAGTCTTCTCACGTAATGTGATATTCCCAGTAGACTAGGGTATATGGGTAAGGGGTGTACTATACAATGGACAGAATCTGATTTGTATATCCAATCTAACCTGTGTATATTTATCAAAACCATCAAGTTATGATAGAGTCTGTAGGAGGTAGAGAAAAGGAAAGTAATGTGCATGTATCCATGTATGTATGTGTGTTTATGAGGGAGAAAGAGAAAGAGGAGAGTCAAAGAGAGAAGATAAAGAGAGACAGACACAGAATCTGAGAGAGACAGAGGTAGAATTTAGTGAATGGAGAAAATATACATTTTGAAGTAGATGAATACAGATGTGTTAAAAAAAAAAAGTGTTCAGAAAAAATGTCCCTGCCCTGAAACCCAATTTCTCTGCAGTTAGGTATAGAAGTCCTCATGTCACTTAGTCACACAATCTGAAAATCTACTCTTTAGTGATTCATTTCAGGAAAACCCACTCTAAAAAAGCAAATAGCCCAAGGGAGGAAAAAAAACATCAATTTCTTCATCAAGATGCTATCTTAGGATCATAAGATTATATGCTTTGAGCTACAAGGACCCTTAAAGGTCATCTAATTCCAGTCCCTTCATTTTTAGATAAGGAAACTGAGACCCAAGAGGGAGGTGACTTGCCCTGTGAGTCACATAGGTGAAAAATGCAGAACCAAGATCTGAATCTGCTTCCTTGGATTCCATATCTAGGATGTTTTCCTCTGCCTCATGCTTCCTCAAAACCCAGATGAGACAGCAGCTCTGAAGGAATGAAAGTTTGTATTTAGGGGGATTGGAGAAGTGGAAGTGGGTAAGGTGATTTTGGATCATTTTAGATTTTAGACCATTAGGTAAGAGGCCTGGCCTGAGGGAAGCCAAGGGGGAATAAGAACATCTTGAAGATCCTAGTTATTAAAATTGCACAATGAGAAGAAGAAAAAAAACTAAACATCCAGATCATATTTTTATCCTTGAAAGCAGAGAGAATGGGGTGTATATAGATGGGTGTTATAGGAACATGGGAGTAGAGGGTGCTCCATGCAGCTGCAGATAAAGCCGGAGTTATTTCTGTTCCTATCTCTAATTACTTCTATAGCATATCTGCTCCCCACCTGAGATTTTGCCATAAGAGAGACCAGACACTTCTCTATGCTGCTTCTGTGGGTGTGGAAGAGTGAAGTAAACAAAACCTTGGAAGCAGCACACAACTCTCCCTTGTATATATCTTGTAGAGAGGCTATCCAATGAAGAGGACTGTCTAGGTCAAAGGAAGAAGAGCATAGATTTAGAGCTATAAGGTACTTGGAGTCATTTATCTCAACACCTTTATTTTCATATGAGACTCAGAGAGATTAGATTATTTTCACAAGGTCGCAAAGGTTGATAAGATCATATATTTAGAGGGAAAAGAGACCTTGGAGACCATTTCTAACTCAACCTCTGAGTACTTTGTGTAGTGCTTGTTACATAACAAGCACTTCATAAATGTTTATTGATTGGTTGTACAGTTGAGGAAATTAAGGCCCAGAGAAGCCGTGGTTTGCCCAAGGACACACAGGTACTAAGAGACAGAATATAAATCCAAGTCTTCTGATTCCAAAGTTGAAGTTCTTATTGTCCCCAGTCTGCTACCACTATGTGTTTGTATAGAGGATGTCCCCCAATAACACCTATAACTGCACTAAGATTTTTGAGACACTGTATATGAAATAGTATATGTATGCTTATATAATATATTTAAACATACATATGTATGTTTATACATATAACATTTATGTCACACTTTAAAGTTTGATCTGCTATAAAGTGATTTGCCCACAGAGATAGAGGCAGGACTTCAACTAGTCTTTTGACTCCAAACCTAGTGTTCTTTTCACTGTACGAGTGGTATAACTAGATGGGGTAATTGGTGATCTTCTACCAAACTATTGTCCTTATTTTATCAGTAAGATACTAAGGCCAAGAGAAGTGGCTTAGTCAAAGCCAAACAGGAATAATATGGTTAGAGATAATAGAGGTAAGCACCAAATGTCATATTCCTCAATGATTTTTTCACCCAAGTATAAGTCTCAACAAGTAAGCAGAGTATGCATTTGACTATGCAGAGTGATTTCTGGTTTTCAATGAAGGCATGCTCTGGTCCAAAATTTCTACCATGACAGATTGAAGCATCTTTAATCTTGGAGTCCCCTTCTGAAATTAAACACTTGGAGTGAAGGTTATATCCTGTAAATGTCCATATCAGCTAAGGCCTTAGAGGACAATAGAGAAAGACCACCTGAAGATAGTAGATAGGACTTAAAAGGAGATGAAAGGTGAAAGGCAGACAAAGACAAATTACTAATTTTACAATTTAATAGACTATAATCCCTGTTTACTAAGCCCCAGTGGACTATAACCTTATTTTCTTGCCATATCATTCTCCCAAGTAGCTTTGTGGTAGTTATTCTTCTTTGCCTCTTACTTTTTCAGTGACTTCCCATTGCAAAAAGTCCAAACATTAGCCTGACATCCATGAACAACAGCAATCTTATCCCAATCTACCACTACCATTTTATTATTCATGACTCTACTTTATAAAATATCCATTCACACACACCCCCAAAATGAAACACTCACTTCTGCAACCATACCTTTACTCATACTAGAGGAAGAGAAAAAAGTAACAAGAAAGAAAAAAATTAAGGAAGGAAGGAGGGAAGGAAGGAAGGAAGGAAGGAAGGAAGGAAGGAAGGAAGGAAGGAAGGAAGGAAGGAAGGAAGGAAGGAAGGAAGGGAGGAAGGGAGGAAGGGAAAGGAAAAGGGACCTGGCTGTCCCCAATCACTCACCATTATCAGAAAATAAGAAGCATACATCAGGGGTGGCTAGGTGGTGTAGTGGAGAAAGGACTGGCCTTGGAGTCAGGAGTACCTGGGTTCAAATCTGGTCTCAGACACTTAATAATTACCTAGCCATGTGGCCTTGGGCAAGCTACTTAACCCCATTTGCCTTGCAAAAACCTAAAACAAAAAAAGCAGACATCAAGTGTAGTCCTGTCCCACATTTTCCTGATTAATAATCCAAACCTTGTTAAAAATCTTTTTACTCCCTTTAAATTACTGTTTCTCAAAATGTGCTTTGAGGACCCCAGGAAGGTTCTAAGTATCTTTCAGGTGGTCCATGAAGTAGAAACTATTTCCATCATAATAATATATTTAATTTAAAGTAATCTTGATAGATATAATACACATTAAACAAAGACTTTTTTGAGGGTTTTTTGTGAGGCAATGGGGTTAAGTGACTTGTCCAAGAGTCACACAGCTAGTAGGTATCAAGAATCTGAAACCAGATTTGAAATCAAATCCTACTGACTCTAGGGTTGGTGCTTTATCCACTGTACCACCTGCTGCCCCACTAAATAATTTTATATATATATATATGAAATATATATATATATATATAATTTAAATAATAAAATAAAGAGGTCCAGAGACCAAAAGTTTAAGAGCCACTGTTATAGATAAAGAATTCTTAATTTCCATCATATGGTAGACCCCTTAAGCAATCTGGTGAAATCTATGGATTCTTACTAAGAATAAATTTTGTTGCTAACCTTCATAATTCAAGGGAAATGCTAAATTCTGGTTAGTGTTTAATGAAAATTAAGATATAGTTTTCCCTGTTCATGATTCTGTTCATGGGTACCTTAATTATACATCGACTTCAGGTTAAGGGTGAATTTCTCAGCTCCTGACAATGCATTGGGTTAACCCTTTTGGAGAAGGATCCACTGAGAAATGTACTAGAGCCAGCTCCTATCAGCTCTTGAGAGAATATTTCATTGTGAGCATATTTCTTCACATGGCTAGGTAATTATTAAGTGTCTAAGGCCGGATTTGAACTCAGGTATTCCTGACTCCAAGGCCAGTGCTCTATCCACTGTGCCACCTAGCCACCCCTAAGGCTTCATTATAAACCAGATGATGTTCTTCACTTAAAAATGAGAAAACGCTACTAATACAGAGGGTAAGACTTGTGTTATGCACTTCCTGAGAACTCTTCTTTCATGCAAAGTAATTTCAATGTTCATCTTCATGAAAAATGAGCTTCAACAGATTCCTTGCTTCTGCTAGCAAAGAATCTATGCACACTGAATCCAAGTTCCATAGATATTAAAGATAATCTTGACTCAAGTGGGAGAGCACTCTTTGTCAAGGAAATCTTTCCTTCTCCTCAATCTTGAAAGATCTGCTTAGATTTCTTCAGTAAGTTCCCATTATTTCTAGGATAAAATCTATGTTCCTTAAGATGATAATCATGAACTGACTTAGTCCTAAATCTAGGTCAGCAGAAATCTGGTCCCAATCTAGCCTTAAAACCTTATTTCTCTTATAGCATCTTATTGATTCAATCAATCATTTCTAGCTAGCTAACTAGATAGATAGATGGAAGGAAGATTGGATAGATATAAAAGTGTACTTGAATGAGTTAGATGTTATTTATTTATGGAAAATATATACTCCTATGTATTATATATTAATATTTTTAATGTGTTAAAATAAAGTGTTATATAATACATAATATTTAATATATCATATCTATGTTTATTCTTTATTAACATAATAGTAAATATCATATAATTTATTAAAATAAAATATAGTACATATAAGTGTTTTATATTTGTATATTTGATAATCACATAAAATATATTATGATAATGATATATAATAAACTCTTCCTTAAGCTACTTTGTGCAACTAGGAAGTTCTGTCATAAGTTCTAGGGAATACCAAAGAGAAAAAAAAGAAAAATAGTCCCTACTCTCAAGGCACTAAAAACTTGAATTGTAAACTTTATTCCTGCAAAGAATTATACTGATATATTAAGGCATTGAGATGTCAAAATAACCAAAATGTATAAGTACTCCTTTGGAGCCGTAATAATACCTTTATTGCAAAGCTCTATGATTTCAAACCTGCTAAAAGATTTTGAAATAGCAGGAATTGTATGAAATAGAGCAGTGAACTATTTTTCATGAGTCCTGGATTTGAATTGTGGTTCTGTCTTGCAACATTGGGAAATTCTCTTTATTTCTCTGGGTCTCGATTTCATTATATTTAGTGTTAGTTTAGATGATTCTCTGGGGTTTCTTCTTACACTGAATGATTTCTTGAACTGTCTTGATGTCTAATGAATCCTAGGGATTCTTCATTCAAGGCAATTATCAGTGGTTATAAGTTTCAACTCAGCCTATGAGATAATGTACAATAACAACAGTGCCTGGATGTTCCAGATAGTCTTTGTTTTCTTCATTATTACTTTAATCAAATAATAGCCTTTATTAAGCATTCACATGGACAAGTTGCTATTTCTTAGTAGTACCTAGGCTTGAATCACAATTGTTGATTAGAGATCTGGGTAGGGGGAAGGGAGGAGATAATTATAGGAAAAGAAAACTTTGAGAATTTACTATTAAGTATTAAAGAAAAATTAGACACTTTTAGGTTCTGAAAGGTCTCTAAAGTTTTTGAAGTTGTTCAAATTTCTTAAAAAGGAAAAATAAGCCTTCTCAATTTACCATTATTCAGGATATCAGGGAAAGTCAATGTTTGCCAGCTAGAAGATAAAATATTAGAAGAAGAAAATTGTATTTCCAAATATCCAAGAGGTCATCCTGAAGCAAATGAAGAGGTCATATCTAATCAATTTCATTTAAATCAAGATGACTTCAGTGTCCTTTAGGAAAACGTCATCAGTTCTACAACAGCATTTTATAAGCAAGTGACAAACTATGTTTTGGAATGTAGATATGAACAAAATAAATCAGCTATTCAGAGCTCCTTATGTTCTCTGTAGAGCTTATGATGAAAGGGACTTACAGGATCAAAAATAATTATTGACTCAGCTAATCTCATCCTATGAACAAAACCCCAATCTTACTGAAATAGAAGAGGTGGAAGAAGATGTGTTTTGATAAGCACTATCCTTGGAAAAGGTTTGGGCTATTTGTTGAAAAAGATTTAAACTTCAAATAGAGGCAAATCTGAAAGTTTTCAGTTTTGTTAAATGAACTAATGTAAATAGCCCTAGTTCACAAAAGGTGAAAAAAATCTCTTCCAAAGTGACGTGATCTATCACAGCCAGCAAAGTTTTGTGGTTTAACTGCTTAGGACCTCTTCAGGAATCAGGGTCTGCAAAATGAAGGACCTCCTTTCCATAGCTGGCATTTCTAATATACCAAATTAATTCATGAATACATGTGGCCATAGGATGGTTTCTTGGGAGATTAGATACAGAAAGCAGATAACTGTGGCTCTCATATAGTTTAAGAAGTACTAGCTAAGAAAATCTTTTTGCATGTCTCTTTTCATCTTACCCCTCTCTATTCTTTATGTTAAGGATCATCTCTTTTGATTTTAGGTAGTCAGTCGAGAAGCCTTTATGATATACTTGCTATCAACCAGTCACTCGGATAAGAGCTAGGGGTACAAATACTAGCAAACAGAAAGACAGTATCTGTCCTCAAACAGTTTATATTCCAGAGATATGAGGGATTATGGGTCTGGTGTTTTTTTTCAAAATGAAGTTTCTAGAAAAACCCAGCAACAAGGTCTACAGGAGTGGAGAAAGAAAGTAGGTGTGTCAGAGATAAAGTACAGATAATGAGGGATGGGCAATCTGGACCCTTAAAAAAATAGAGATTCTAGGGGAAATATACCAATGGGAGAATGGGCCAATAGGAGACTGAAGTATAATGATAAAGACTTTGTATATACAATAGCAGCATTTAGAATTCATTTTAAGATTTGCAAAGCATTTGACTATGGTATCTCATAAACTCCCAACAACCCTAAGATGTAGGTGCTATCATTGTGTCCATTTTATAGAGGGATTAGGTGACTTTCCTAGAGTCTCGCTGTTGATAATAAAAAAAAAAAATAAGTTCAAATGTGAACTCAGATATTTTTAATGTCTAGCTTCCTAGATCAACATATTAAGACTAACCATAACCACCAGTCATAGTGCAGATGATTAATCAGCATTGCCTCACAACAGGCCAGATTAACTGAATTCAAGTGATCCAACCATGATTAGCTTCCCTAATGGCAGAGAACCCACTATACCCAACTCAAGGGTAGTTTTTACAGTATCTGTTATCTGTAGCTTTTCTTCCTCCCATATATTGTTTATTTTTCCTCACTTCCACTTCAGAGTTCTATAACTGAACATGGACAGATAAAAAGAAGCAAAGTAAAACTAATATCAGTTAAGTATTTATTTTTACTTTTGAGAGCAGTAGTAAAAGGTTTGTTAGGGAGAAAGAAAGTCAGAAGTTAATGACTAAAGTGAAATTTTTGGACAGTGTTGCATTCCCTTTTATTTGAACAGAAATTCACTTGCATCCTAGGCATCTCTTGATTAAAGAGAATAGCATTTCTAGTTTATAAAGCACTTTCCTCACAATAATCCTGGAAGGGTAGGTGCCATACTGCATATAAAAATCATGTCAATCATTGATAAATGGTCAGAGGATATTTACAATTTTCAGATGAAGAAATCAAACTTATCTATAAAAACATGAAGAAATGCTCCAAATCACATTTGATTAGAGAAATGCAAATGAAAACAATTCTGAGGTACTGCATTATACCTATCACATCAACTAATATGACAAATGTTAAATATTGGATAGGATATGGACAGTAATGAACAGTTGGTGGAATTGTGAACTGATTCAACCATTCTAGAGACCAATTTATAACTATGCCCCCAAAGCAACCAAACTGTTTATACTGTTTTATCCAGCAATACCAATCCAGCAATGTGTTTCAAAGAGATCATAAAAAAGGGGGAAGGAACTACATATTCAAAAATATTTATAGCAGCCCTTTTCATGGTGGCAAAATATTGAAAATTGAGGGGATGACCGTCAATTGGAAATGACTGACAAAGCTGTGGAATATAAAGGTAATAGAATACTTTTTAAGAAATGATGAACTGGTAAGTTTCAGAAAAACTTGGAAAGACTTGTCTGAATTGATTCAAAGTGAAATGAGAAGAACCAGAAAAACAATGCATACTTTATCAAGCAATATTTTGTGAAGATAATCTGTGAATGCCCCAATTCTCAGCAACACAATGAACCAAGACAAGTACAAAGGACTCAAAAAAGAAAATGCTATCCATATCCAGATAAAGAACTGATGGACTCTGAATGCAAATAAAAGCATATTTGCTTTGATTACTTTATTATTTCTCATAATTATTTTTCCTTTTGATCTGTTTCTTTTTCTACAACTGAAAACAATATGGAAATTGCTCTGCATAATAGTACATAAATAAATTATAACAAACTGTCTATCATTTTCAGAAGAGGGGATAGAGCAAGAAAAATTTGGAACTCAAAATCTTGTAAAAATGAATTCACAAATTTTCACTGTATGTAGTTGGGGGGAAAATAAAATATTATTTAAATAAAAAGGTTCATTCAAGCTTCTATTATGAATGTATTTCAATGTCCTAGTGATTACATAATTACAATGAATTCTGTTGCAGAGTTAATTCTATTAAAAGAAGCACCTATACAAGTGATGAATTCACCTATTGGCCAAAACAAACAAAAACAACAACAATAACCAAAAAAACTTTGGGTCTTTCTAATTCATCAAGTCTAGAAATAAAGCAGCCATTCACTGTCCAGATCCCATTGTTGATTGACTTGGAAATTTTGACCTGTTGTTTTCATCTCTTCTTAGGGACTCTGGTGTCCCCCAACTCCCAGGAATTAACCATATTGGTATTAGACTTAGTAAAGACACCTTATTGGCTTAGTCTACAGTAATTCAGAATCAAATCAACCAACTTCAGCTTCACCAGTATTAGGAATTACATGTGTGCCAGTATTTCAAGCTCTTTTTTTAATCAGTGCCTATATAATAAAAGTTGTAAAAATGGGATATAAGGAAGAACAAGAATTTATATGGAGATAACAGTAGAGGAATTAGGAGAAAAGCAATGTTGAGTATGAGGAGTCTGCAAAGTTAGGGGGCTGAGTAACCTGCTGGTCTCCCTAGCATACACCATCTGAATACTCTTTATGACAGCTTTCTGACTGTAAAAGAAAATCTGCTTGGTCATTAACTCATATTCTGGTTCACCTGGCTGAGAGACACACACATAGAGAATATGTACCTCAAGGAATGGCCTTATATACTTTGAGGATGTACAGTTGGGTCTTTTATCTTCAAAATACCAAACCACTAACCTGCCATCATTCCTTTGAGTCGAGGAAATCTCCATCTCAGCTGCAATAACCCATGGAGGGGCAAACTGTACATTAATCCTTTCCCATTCAACTGGTAGAGATTAAGGATTAATCATAGTGAGAGGTTACAGAGGGAGAACCTAGAATTCAGAAGAGAGGAGCAAAAGTAGGAAGGAAGGGACAGGACATTAGAAAGAAAGACAAGATTAGTTTTCCTCACAGCTATTCTAGGATCAGCTATATCCACTTGAGAAATATAGAAATATTAAAAAGTCAAAAAATTCCAAATTCTTTTTTTCTTTCCTTTTTATAACTGCCCTTATTTAATAAGGTCTAGGAAAAGAAAATTTTCATAAAGTTTCTCTTTTCACTCTCTTCCTTCTCTCTTTTCTCTATCTGATATGTATGCTGCTGTGATGAACATAATAGCACTTTCACTCAAGAAGTGCTACTACTTCAATGAAGACCTTTCCCATCATGTTCTTCTAAAGCCACAGGAGAGATTGGGGTCATTCAAAATTCATTCCTCTCTTCTAACATAACCACTCTCCAAAATTATTCACTTCCTTCCTTAACCTCCCCAAATATGAGTCAAGAAAGAAGGAAAAGAAACAATGCTATAGTTGAAAGAACATTTAATGAATCCATGCATTTACTCTGGTTTTCTCCTCTGAGATTGGAAGCTAGAAGGCTTTTAAAAATAATCCCAACCAACACCTCATTTTCAAATAAAGAAGCTAAGAAATAGAAATATGCTTTAGCTTGTAAGAATGGATATGTTTTCTGGAATTTAAAGATCAAATTCAAGAATCATAGATTTGGAAAAGGAATTAAAAATCTTCTAGTCCAGCCTTCCACTCAATAAAGGAATCCTTGCTGCAGCGCTACAGTATAGGGGTGAGAGGAAAGGAGATGAAAGGGAAATCATTCAATTCTGTACTACATAAACATCATGTCTTTCATTATTCCTTATCTCTAATTGCTAAATTTTCTGAAGACAGCTACCATATCTCCCCCAAATCTAATTTTCTCTAAACTAAACACTCCATAAGTTCCTTAAACCATTTCTTTTTATACGATTTTGTAACCCTTCAAAAAACTGATTATCATCCTCTATACTTGTCATAAAATCCTCAAAAATTGTCCAGAATTGAACACTATACTCTCAGTTTAGTCTGATTGGTACAAAATACAGTGGGGGGGGGGGGGCTATTGTTTCCCTTATTCTAAATACTATATTTCTATTATTTTAAAGGTAACCACATTATTCTTTTGACTCATTTTGAGTTTGACATCAACTTAAATCCCTAGGATATTTCACTTGAACTTCTGTTAATCTAGTATTCTTCCATTCTGTACTTAATTTTGTTAATTTAGGTCTTCTCCATCCAATGCTATTGATTTTTTAAACCCAAGTCTGTCTTACATTGATCCCATCTTCTTTCATCTTCCTTGTTTGCATTTAGAGTTCACACCTGTGAAGGTCTTGATTCAGTTATTTATCCCACTATATCACTTATGAACCTTCATTTGACAACTTCAACAAATTATTGAATTATATTGAACCTCATGGTATTTGACTAAACATTTCCCTCTTATTTGATGTCAATCCATTAATAAGTATTTTTTGATTTCCATAGATAGCCAAGACTCTCCTAACTACCTTTCTGTCATATCCACAGAGATTTAATAAAAAGTTTTATTAAAACCCTTATTGGAATTTAGATGCAATGTTCTCTGGATTTCTTCTCTGCTTGGCTCAGTTTCCTCACATGCAAAATAAGGATTATAATAGCATCTCTCGTTGTGAGGATCAAATGAGAAAATTTTTGTAAAGTGTTTTGAAAAATCTTAGAAAGCTGTATATATTCTAGCCAACAAGTCTAATCAGGTAAGTAGTAACAGTAGCAATTGTTGTTTTTGTTGTCTGATGAAACAAAAGGAAAAATGAAAAAACATAAAAATGAAATCAGGATAATGCTACATGACTTATTCTTAGTAAATATGTAATGTGATGCTGGTTCCAAAGAGTTTTACTTTTCTTTTTTGGAGTGTTTAATATTAGGTTCTAGTATAGGAATAAGTATTAGATCTACTCATCTGAAAACTGTAAAATATAATTTTTCCCCCTTTTTTTGAAAATTTCCTATCTTTGGTCTTCAGGAACCCCTGTCACCCTTTAAAAGTCCTCCAAGATCACTATTATTGGATCTATAATTATATCTACATGATTTCCAGTCTTGAAATGTATTTTGCTGGGGTATTCAGCCCTGCCCTCAAAGTTAAGAAGGAACTGAAATACAGAGTAGGTGAGGAAGAGAGTAATAAAGCACTGAACTACTCCAAATGTTTGCTGTACCTTTCAAACTTTCTCAGGACCCCTTCACACTTTGAAAAATTATCAAGGACTCCAAAGAGCTTTGGTTTATGTCAATCTTGCATTTACAATATTTGAAATGAAAAATGTTAATTTCTAAATATTTTATAGATATTCATTTTAAATAACAATAAAACAAAATAACAACACATTAATATAATAAAATAATAATGTTAACTATTTCTCCAAAAATAATAATTGTGAAAACAGTAGCATTGTTTCTAATGTTTTTGCAAATTTCTTTAATGATAGACTTTAAGAGAAGACAGCAGGATTCTCCTTTATATTTCTGCATTCAATCTGTTAAGATATTCTATTTTGGGGGCAGCTAGGTGGCACAGTGGGTAAGGCACTGACCCTGGAGTCAGGAGTACCTGGGTTCAAATCCAGTGTCAGACACTTAATAATTACCTACCTGTATGGCCTTAGGCAAGCCACTTAACCCCATTTGCCTTGCAAAAACCTAAGAAAAAAGATATTCTATTTTGGATGAAGTATATGAAGAAAACACAAATATGTGATTTGAAAAGGGAAGTGTATTTCAATAAATAGGTTCTTAGTGTCATTATGAAAATAGTTTTGGCCTCACAGGCCCCTGGAAAAATGTGTCAGGGATCTTCAGTGATCCACAGATCACACATTAAGAACATCTACTCTACCCTGATCTGAAGATGACTTTTCTAGATTGAGAAAACAGAAGCAAAGGAAAAGTCAATAGTTCTGTTTCTTCTCTGCTGTCTATTACCATTACACCATCAGCTCCCAAGTAATAGACTTTGCTTGTTGTTATTGGGGGGAGGGGAAGGCATATATTAAAAAGAATTCACTTGCTATTATTTCCAGAGCTTTTAGAGTGCCTTTCCGGGTTCTAGTTGTCATATTATTTTTTAACAGGTCTTCTCCACTGTCGTCTTCCTTTGTGGTTATGTGCCCCCCTCCTTCCACCTTTTGCAATAGAAATAAAGAGGACAATATATGCACTTTTAGATGTCTCATCCTTTCTTTTTCTTCTTTAGGCTAACGTCAATATTGTCAAAATTCACTTTTTCCATCTTTACATCTATGGCAGGGAGTTTAACTTGTTTATTTTTTTAATTTGATAACTGTATTTCAGTATAATTGATTTCCTTTGTAATCCTGTTTTTTGTTTTATACATTTAAAACTATTGTTCTAAAAAGGAGTCCTGAAACTTCACCAGACAGCCAAATCAGTCCTTGACACACTCAAAAAACAATTAAGAACATATCTCATATATGTGTCATAGCTAATTTTTCATGAAAGATTTGAAATAAGGTTATTTTGAAGCCTAAATTCCCCATTCCACTCTATCTAATGTCCCTTCTTTGGCTAAAATACCTGGAGTAACCCCATCCCTTTCTTTCCAAAGTCCCATTGTTTCACATCACTAGCACATTCTTCCTGGTTCATCAGAATTAGGTAGTAATTTCCCTTATTTTTTTCTGTCTTCTAAGAGAAAATTTCAGTGTAGGAAGTCAGAAATATAACACATGCTCAGTCAGTGAGCAGAATGAGAAGAACCATAACAAGGAAGTGGCAACTGGGGCTTTCCCCCAGGATACCAAATTTAGCAGCTACTGACACCATTTGTAGTCCTTCAACAGTGTAGAAACAATAAAGCATGGTACTAATTAGCAAGAATAATTACTTTAAATTGGAAGCTACCAGATGGTGGACTAGGGTGATCTCCCTGTAACCCCAAATCTAAAACAGAAGGCATGTTTCTTGTCATTTACTCAAGGGGCAACTTGTATGGTTTTGCCCAGAAAAGAAAGAAAAAGAGGGGGCAAGGAAAGAAAGAACAAAGCTAACAGTATAATATACTATTCTTGTACTTAATAGCAATAAAATCACATAAAATCATGGTTTTAATATAGTGAAATAAATGACATTTCATAAAATTCATCCAAAAGGATTCTACCTTTATATAATGCCAGATAACTTGATAGAAAATACCTTCATCTGTGTGTGTGTGTGTGTGTGTGTATCTTCTGTGTAGTTAGATAGATATACATGTACTTGTCTATATTTAGAGATATACAAATTATTTTAATGAATATATGGCATTTTCTCCAACCACTTCAGCATCCTTCCAAACAAAACATACATGTACTAGAGAATCCTTTTGTAACTGTCAATCAATGAATATTTACTGTGTCAAGAAATATTTATTTGCTAAGCTCTGAGAATACAAGCAGAGATAATGATAACGACAATGCCTACCCCCAGGAGCTTACATTCTAATGGGGGAAGACAATACAGAAAAGGAAACTGAAAAGTGTATGATGGGGAGAGACATTATAGAGAAAATTCCAGAGGAGAATCAGGTGAGTTGCCCCAAGAGGACTTTGAACACAGGTGGCCAGGGTGTCTTCCATAAAGTAGAAGAATTCCAGTATTCAATGTCACTAAGTTCTCACTGTCACTATAAATTCTTAAACCCTATGGATCCCCAAAATGGCTATTTTCTTATTACGTCCATAGGTTTTTAAGTTTTTCTGTGTCAGCTTGGGTTACATTTTCTGATTAACTGTCCCACAACTATATCTTTAACTTATCAACATCCAACTAATACCCAAAAGAGGAAGAATTTTTCCATGATGAAAACCAGGAAATTTCTTATAATCTAAGTTTTATATCCCAGGAGTCCACTAAAAAGGCACAAAACTTAAAAGTGCTCATCAGAAATTACATCTTTTCCATCCTCAAGACCTCCCCCTCCTCCCATCTCCAAGGCCTTTTCTGATAAATTGTAAAGATTTGAACCAGCCAGAGGAAAAATCATTGCAGGCTGTGATCAATGAAACCAGGTTAGGAAGTCTGATTCACACTGTTGCCTGAGAAACCTTTTTTCCAAATGACCAGATCTTGCAGGATAGAAAGTGACCTCCTATAAATCTGCTACACATTATTGGAAATGTAAGACATAAAATAAATACCATACTTTATAATGAAATGAATAAAAATGTAAACTTTTGCACCAATGTGACCTAACACTAAAATACATTCTTGACTATTACTTCTTTTCCCTAGAGAGGAAGGGAAATAGATACACATGAGTTTAACAAAATATTAGATCTGATGCTGTCAGATGCACATGCTACTTATCCTGAGAAATATAAGGATTTGTGACCACTCCCTGGAGCACACTGTTCATCAATCAGTCAATCAACATGTGCTTACAAACGTGCCTTCAGTGTTAAGCAAGATACCAAGACAAAAATGAGATAGTCCCTCTATCTTCAAGGAGTTAATTTCCTCAAAAATCTTAAGTCATGATCCATATAAACACATAAACAAATGCAAAATTTTTGTTGTTCAGATGTTTTGGTCATAGTGAAATAATGACATTTCATAAAATTCATCCAAAAGGATTCTACCTTTATATAATACCAGAGGTAACTTGGTAGAAAATACCTTCCAATGTTTTGTGTGTGTGTGTGTGTGTGTGTGTGTGTGTGTGTGTGTGTATCTTCTGTGTAGTTAGGTAAATAGATATAGATGTACTTGTCTATATTTAGAGATATCCAATTTTTTGTGACCCCATTTGCAGTTTTCTTAGCACAAAATACAAACTACATAAAATATAATTTGAAGTAATAAAAAACAATGTCATGAAGCCTCAGAGTATTGAGTATTCAGAAAGAAGGATTGATCAATAGTCTCAAATACTTCAATGAGGTTGAGAAAGGAGATGTTTGAAAAAACTAAAGTAGATTAAAATTTTTATAGGGTCCTATGATAAGCACCTTACAAATACTGTCTCATTTGATCCTCCTCTAGGACTTATGTATGACCATTATTCCAATTTTCAACATGAGGAAACTAAGGCAGACAGAGGTAAAGTGATTTACCCAAAGTCACTCAGTTTGAAAGTGTCTGAGTCTTGATTTAAACACAGGTCTTCTTAACTCCAGTCCTGGGGCTCTCTAATATATCACCTAACTTCCTCTAGGATTTGGCAATTTTAAAACATCATTGGAAACTTTAGAGAGAGCAGTTCCAGTTAAATAAAAATGTTTGTGACTCATATGGAAATATTCTAAACACAAATGTATATGTACAACTTTTACCAGATCATTCATTGCCATGGGGAGAGGAGAGGGAAGGGAGAATGGTAGAAAAATGTGGAATTCATAAACTTATAAATAGATGAATGCTAAAAACTATCTGCATATACTTGAAAAAATAAAATAAAATAAATGATAATGTTGAAAAATGTATTTCAAATGAGTGTGCAAAGAGTAAAGGAAGGTAACAAATATAAAAATCTTTTTTTTCTATGAGTTTGACTTTGAAATGAAAACACATTGAAAACAATATCTTCCAAAGGATGGTAAGCATCAGTAAGTCTTTTATTTTAAGGATAGAAGAGACTTAGAAGAAACCAAGTTAGGAAGAGAGTGAAGATTAAAGAGTTGGAGTAGGTGATTGTAGGGATAATCAAGTGGAGGAAATGGGGGGTAGGAGGAGCAACTCTACTTAGTTTCTCCTCCTAAAAGTAATAAGATCATCACCAGAAATATCATCGTCATCATCGTCATCATGGTGCTGGCTCCAGCTTTAGAATTCATTACCTCTGTGGAACTCTCAGGTGCCTCTCCCCTATAATTGAAGAACAAAGGAAAAGTCTCCTCCCAAAACTTCTCATAGAAGACTTAGAATTCCTAACTCTTTATTCTTACCAGCTGTACTGCTACATCTTGCTCCTTCAATAGCTGTATCTGGCACCTCCCCAAGCTCCTTTCTCTTTGATCTTCTTTTTGTATATTGTTTTCTTCCATTAGATTGTAAGTTCCTCAAGGGTAGGAACTGTCTTCCTTTTCCTTATATGTATCCTAAGCCATTACCACAGTTCCTAACACATAGTAAACTTTTGATTATCAATGGTGCAAACATACTAAAGGTTAGTTTTAATGAAATGAAGAGATACCTCTTTATAGAAAGCCAGAATTCAGAAGAGGGAATGGAAGGTAATGGCCAACAATTTTGAGAAATAGAGGAGAAAAGAAAGAACTTACAATGAATGTTCCTGATTTTCTCAGTAAAGTACAAGGACACGTTTTTTTGCTTATGGGTAGAGGAGTAGAATGGAAAACTCAAGAAGAGAAGAGAAGGTCTAGGACAATAGCTACATGAAATATAGAGAGTCAACTAAGAAAGTATGGAAATAGAATAAAGAAACATCTGGGGCCCACTACAGTTGTATGAGATAACATACAACTGTAGTGGGCCCCAGATGTTACTTTATTCTTCTGGTTATACAAATAGTACCCATTCTTGAAAACTCCAATCCGGCTTACTCTCCAAAGATTTTTCCCTTATCATTGTAGTCTATCTCTCTCTGAATTCCCCTTTAGCATGTAAGCATGATAACATATCCTCATAATCTGCTACTGAGGTGGTTTAAACCAGCAGTCACTTGAGATGAGAAGTTCAAAATTAAAGTAGCTTAATCTTAAATCATGATAAATTTGACATTAATATGGCAAATCCCCAGGAAAGGGAACCATCAGATTACCTAAGAAGGGAAAAATAGAGCTGGTAAAAATCCCAGGTTTTTCAGAAAGGGACTAGGTATGTGACTAGATCTTATATTTTGAGCCTGGATCAAGTAGAGACCTAATTTTTTAAAGCTGGTTTCTTAAGGCAAGAATTGTTTTATTTTTGTCTTTATTTCCCCAATTCTTAGTACTACACCTGAGGTAAACTCTTAATGCATGCTTGATAATTGATTGTAGGATCCCTGAAGCAATTATTTTTGTACAATTTATTTGGCAATGACTCATGTACTATCTTGTGATAAACATTCTACTGTATCTTTGTACTATAATTTATAATTTAAATATTTTGTTGTTTTAACTTGAGATAGAGGATTAGACACTTAGATTTCAGAGATATAGTGCACCCTCATGGTGTTTATATAGTATCAAAAAATCTGGAGAAGAAAATGACTTAAGAAATATCATTTCCATGTCCCATGATGAAGAAACAAACTCCCTGAGAAATTAAGTGGTTTGTCTAAAATCTTGAAATAAGTGCATTCACTCTTAAAAGAATGGTCTTTTGATGGAACAGGACAACATAAAAATGACTATTATAGAGTTGAAAATCAAGTCAGAAGATAATAAGAGAACAATGAATTGTGCTAGATAAGTTCAAGTCAACCTAAACCAGATGAACTACATCCTAGGCTAATGAAAGAATTGCCATCTATGATTTCTGAACTACTCTCACTGATCTTTGAAAAGTTGTCGAGGATTAGAGAGATATTAAAAGATTGGAGAAATGCCCTAATAAAAAAGGAAAGAAAAGAGAACAATCTATAAATAAAAGACCATTAAGCTTGACTTCAATCTCTGGCAAAATTCTAAATATATTTTTAAAGGGGGAGAAGGTTTAGCTGAATTTGTAAAAAGATGAATGTTAAAAGAGCCAGCATAGCTTCATCAAGAACATTTGAGGTCAGATGACTCTATTTTTTTTCTCTTGTTGATATGCTTTCTACCAATAGATCAAGAAATTATCACGGATATTGTTTACCTAATTTTTTGAAAAAATATTTGATCATCTCTCATTCTAGTCTTTTGAAACAAATCATTAAATTAGATATTAATATAGACAAATGAATAAATGACTGGACCCAAAGAAGTTCACTAATGATTTGAGATCAGCCAGCATTTTCATCTTTGTCTGAGTTCCCCCCAAAAAAAACTCTTTAATATTTTCTATCAGTGACCTTGATTAGGTCATATATGGTTTGCTTAACACAAAACTGGACAGGATAGAACAACACAGTGAAGAACTGAGGATTCAAAGGGATCTTGAAAGACTATAACATTGACCATAATCTAAAGATAAAAGTAATTACAGATAAATGTAAACTCTCATACTTAGGTTCAAATGTCATGTTCAAAGATAAAAGATGTTTAAATAGTAGTTCATGTAGAAAAATAGAAACAACCTATTGGACAAGGAGTTGAAACAGAAATAACAGTGTCATATAACAGGGAAGAAACTTACTGAAATATTAGGTTATTCTGAAAGGCCTGACACTGAGGAATTCTATTTTATGCAGACCATGTTTTAGAGTCATTTTTGGTTTCGAGCACATTTTAGGTAAGACAGTGGTAATCCAGAGAGCATATGAAAGAAAAAAGCAGGATGACCAAGATCCTAGAGTTTATGGCATTTAAGAATCATTTTTAAGCAACTGAGGGCATATTTAAGCATAGGGAAATTTAGTTGGAACATAATGGCTTATAATTCAAGTATTTCAAAGGTCAAGGGAAAGATAATCTACATTTGTCCAGCTGACCCTAGAAAGCAAGACTAGGAATAAGAGTTGGAAGAGAGAGAGAGAAGCAGATGGATTGGATATCAGGATTGAGCTACTTCAGGAGATGATGGATTCTCTCTTATAATTTTAAAATAAAGACACTGAATGACTACTTGTGAGGTATTGTAGAGAGGGTTTTTCTTAAGGTGTCAGTCTAGTTGGACTAGACATATTTAGAGCAATTCCAATTCTGAAGTTATGTGATTCTGTGACATCTAATCTTTTTATTTTATTTTATAGCAAGCATGAGGCAACTATTTATTTCCTGCACCCAAAGAAAATGCTTAACACAAAAACTCACAAGTGTTCACTGACAAGATTTAAGTAATCAGTAATTTATGACATTTAACAACTATTTAAGGCTTTTAACGTTTATTACTTTTATTAACTTTTATTACTTTTAACTACTATTAACTAATTTATTCTCATTTTGTACAAATGTTTTTTACATTAATAAAATATTCTTGTTTTTGAGTAAACAAAATATCCCTCCCCCCATGAATATAGACTTGCTTGGACGAAAAAAGTAAAGGAGAGAGAAAAAAATTAAAATTAAAAAATAATAGTAATAATTGTAGGTATGGCCAGGTGGCGCAATGGACAAAGCACCTACCCTGGAGCCACGAGCACCTGAGCCCACATACAGCCCCGTAGACCCAACAATCACCCAGCTGTGTGACATGCAAGCCACCCAATCCCCACTTCCCTAAAAAAACCAAAAAGAAGGAAAAAAAAGACCCAAAATAAAATAAAATAGTAATAATAGTAGGGGTAGCTGGGTGGCAGACAGAGCATTGGCCCTTGAGCCAGGAGCACCCGGGTCCAAATCCAGCCTCAGACACCCAAAGATCATGCTGCTATGTGGCCGCAGGCAGGCCACCCAGCCCCATTTGCCCTGTACCCTCTCCCAAATAATAATAATAAAAAAGGTGCTTCAGTCTTTATTCCAACAACAACAACTCTGCCATGGGTGGTTGCATTCTTTATGGTAAGTCCATCGCAAAAGTTACTTCCATATTTTTCCAACGTTGCCATTGCTGATCACAACTCCCTCCTTTCTTATTTCTCCCCTACCATGTATTATATTTTCTCTCTCCTTTCACTCTGACTCTGCAATAGGGTAGCTGAATGGCACAACAGAAAGATCCCTGGTCCTGGGGCCAAGAAGCCCTGAGCCCTCATACCACCCCTTAGGCCCAGAATCCACCTGGCCCTATAGTCCTGGGCAGGCCTTCCAATCCCAGCCCCTTGCAAGAAGTAAAAAAGAAAATGTGTTATATCTGACCACTCTCCCACCATGGTCCATCCTCTCCTCCTTTATTCACAACACCACCCATTCCCCCTGCTCCCCGCTCCTTCTTACTCCAGATGTCTATACCCCATTGAGTATATATGCTGTTTCTTCTCCTAGCCACCTCTGATGAAAGCAAAGTTCCCTCATTCCCCCTTGCCTTCCCCCTTCCATATCATTGCAATAGCTCATTGTAATAAAAAAAATCTTATTGTATGAAATATCTTGGCCTATTCCCCCTCTCCTTTTTCTTTCTCCCATTCCATTTCCCTTTTTTTCTATTGACTCCATATTTTATCTTCGAATTCAGCTTTCTCCTGTGCTTCAACTATAAAAATTCCTTCTACCTGCTGTATTAACTGAGAAGGTTCATATGAGTATTATCAGTGTCATTTTTTTATGCAGGAATACATGCAGTTCATCATCATTAAGTCCCTCATATTTTCCCCCCTCTCCTCCAATCTCTATGCTTCACCTGAATCCTGTATCTGAAGATCAAACCTTCTGTTCAGCTCTGGCCATTCCAAAAGGAACATTTGAAATTCCCTTGGTTCATTGAAAGTCCAGCTTTTTCCCTGGAAGAGGACATTCAGCCTTGCTGGGTAGTTCATTCTTGGCTGCATTCTAAGCTCTTTTGCCTTCTGGTATATTGTATTCCAAGCCCTATGAGCTTTCAATGTAGTTGCTGCTAAGTCCTGTGTGATCCTGACTGCAGCTCCACGATATTTGAACTGTGTCCTTCTGGCTGCTTATAATATTTTCTCTTTGACTTGGGAGTTCTGGAACTTAGCTATAATATTCCTAGGGGTTGGTTTTTTGGGATCTCTTTCTCTGGGGGATCGGTGGATTCTCTCCATTTCTATTTTGTCCTCTGCTTCTAGAATATCAGGGCAATTTTCCTATAGTAATTCTTTGAAAATGATGTCAAGGTTCTTTTCCTGATCATGACTTTCAGGTATTCCAATAATTTTTAAATTATCTTTTCTAAGTCTGTTTTCCATATCAGTTGTTTTTTCAATGAGGTATTTCACATTTTCTTCTAATTTTTCATTTATTTGGTTTTGAAGTATTGATTCCTGATTTCTGGTAAATTCATCAATCTCCCTGAATTCTATTCTTTGTCTGAAGGATTTCTTCTCCTCAAAGAGTTTTCTTATCTCTTTTCCCATCTGGCCAATTTTGCTTTTTAAAGCATTCTTCTCTTCAATAACTTTTTTGAACTGTTTTATCCATTTGACCTAAGCTGGTTTTTAGTATGCTATTTTCTTCAGCAGTTTTTTGGATTTCCTTGACTAAGCTGCTGACTTCATTTTCATATTTTTCCTGCGTCTCTCTCCTTTCTTTTCCCAGTTTTTCTTACAACTCACTCATTTGATTTTCAAAGTCTTTTTTGAGCTCTGTTATAGCCTGAGCCCAATTTCTGTTTTTCCTTGGAGTCTTTAGATGCAGGAGCTTGTGCTTCCTCATCTTCAGACTGAGTATTTTGATCCTTCTTGGGTTCATTTGCAAAATATTTCTCAATGGTCTTCCTCTTGTTTCTCTGCTTGCTCATTTTCCCAGCCTGGGCCTGGGTTTGGGCTTTGGGACACTCCCACAAGGGTCTCAATGTGTGAGGCTCTGTCTTCCCTTTTGGTCTGTGAATGTCCATAAGTGCCCCCCTCTGCCACGGGGCTGAGGTGGGGGGGGGCCTGCTGTTCTGTTGGGGTCCTAGACTGCCATCAGGATCTGAATGTGGTCAGAGCCCCAGAGTCCTGTTCCAGGGGCAGAGGACAGAGCTCTGCAGTCTCTCTCTCTTCACTCTCCTCCCTCAGCTCAATGGGCTCATTTCCTGGAGGCTCCTGCTTACCGGCTCCGCCTGCTTCTGTTTCTGGATCTGGGCTGCTGAAAGACCATGCTGCTCCCTGTGTGCCCTGAGGGCTGTGCTCACTCTGGCAGAGGTCCCCCGCTGTTCCCCCACTTTGTGCCCGGTGCTCCACGGGGTGCAGCTTAGGAGGCTCCCCCGCTTCTGTGAGCCGCAGCTCCCAGCTCCCTGCGGCTGCCTCTGGAAGGCTGAAGTTCTTTCGTTCTGTCAGGCCACCCCTCTGGTGGGCCGCCCCTCCAATCCCAGGGAGCAGAGCCTTTCTGCTCTTTTCCAGGTTACCTTGAATAGGAGGACTGGCGCACTGGGTCCCTTTATGGGTTCTGTCTCGAAAGTTTAGTTAGAGTCCTTAGCTTATGAGTTTTATCAGAGAGCGCCTAAGACTGGATCCCTTCTTGTCGCCATCTTGGCTCCGCCCCCCTATTCACATCTAATCTTTTTAAAATAATATTTCATCTTCCCCAATTGTATGTAAAGTCAATTTTAAAATTAATTTTTAAAAAAAATTAAGTTCCAAACTTTCTCTCTTACTCCATAACATTATCCCTTCCAGAGACTGTAAGAAATTTGATATAGGTTATACATGTTTAATTATGCAAAACATATTTCCATATTAGTCATGTTATAAAAGAAGAAATATAACCAAAGGAGAGAAAAAAAGCCATATAATATAAAATTGAAAAATGATGTACTTCAATCTGCATTCAGACTCCATCAGTTCTTTCTCTGGAGGTGTATAGTATTTTTCCATCATGAGACATTTGGAATTACCTTATATATTTGTATTGCTGGAAATAACTAAGTCTTTCACAGTTGATCATCATACAATATTATTGTTAATTCTCCTGGTTCTTTTCATTTCACTTTGTATTAGTTCATGTAAGTCTTTCCATGTTTTTCTTAAATTGGTCTGTTCATCATTTCTTAGAGCAGTAATATTTCACTAAAACCATATATTACAATGTGATAAGTCATTCCCAAGTGGTGGACATCCCTTCAGTTTCCAATTTTTGCTACACAAAAAACTGCTATAACTGTTTTTGTACAGATACAGGCTTCCCCTTTTTTGATGTGATATCTCATCTTACCAGTCAGCATATGAGTTTCTTCAAGATGAAGGCATTCTCTATAAGATCTTTGTATCCTGACATTTCACCTAGCATGGAGCCTTGCTAGGGACTGTCATAGAGGGAGTAAAATGATAGATGCTCAATAAATATGTGTTGATTTTATTTGATTTCCCTTTGCAGCCCAAGAGAGTTAACATAGTTCCCATAGTATTGTATACCTAGGGACTACCTCCTGCATCTATGCTTCTATCACTTCTCAGGTGTGTAATCTATTGGTGTGTGGAATGAAAACAAACTCCTTTTACAGACACAGCAGGCATTGATTCGCATGGAGGCTGTCGTTTCCATGGCCATCAACATATTTTTCTCAGGCTTCTGAGATTAAATCAATGGCCTTAATGAACTATTCCAAAAACCTGTGAGTTCTTCAGGGCCCCTGACAAAATGAAGAACACACTTGTTGTAGTGGGTTGTTGTTTGATGGGATGTCAGCATTGTTTTGTTTTGTTTGTTTTTTTTTTCAATTTCTGTGAGCCTTGTGATTACTCCGATTACAATGAATAGAGTAAATGTCCTCTTTTTTCATTATTGAGGTTAGAAGTAAGTACAGGTAATTTTATCTCTAAAGAAGACTATTTAATTCACCTTTGGGATTAGGATAAAGCTGAAAAATGTTCTTAATAATGCTGCCTTTGTGGCACTTAATGTTCATGATGGAGCTTGAAGTTCACTAATTTTCTTGGCTAGGAAAAAAATGACATTAAAAAGGACACTTGAATAGAAAGAAAATGCCCAACTACAAGGAGATGTAGCTGGAAGGCCAGTGGGAAATGAACTTCAATTTAAGAAGGGGTGCTTTCTTTCACTCACAGAAATGGGTTGTGCTACCTAAATAAGTATACAAACACATTCTGAACAAGGTCGTTCCAGAATTATCCATGAAACCTGCAGTCTAAGTCAAATGAGGGTATTCTTTTAGTAATGAACTTTCTACTATCAGTCCAGTTCTCTCAATGCCTCCCTAATGCTACTTTTCCTTACAGACTTTCAAAGCTCCTCTTAAGCTGCTGTTCCCAAATGATTTTTGATTAACAGCATGAATGCTTCTCTTAATCATGCCTGACCCTCTTTCTACTCAATGCCACCACCTCAGTTCAGATACTTATCACCTCTAGCCTAAATTACTGCAACAGCTCCTTAATTAGACTCACTACCTTGGGTCTCTCCACACTCTTGTCCATTCAGCACACAACTATATAATTATTTTATTTAAGCACAAAGCTAACCATATGACTGTACTCCTCCAAAAACTCGCAGCACACCCTTGCTTCTAGGTTGGAATTTAAACTCTTATGCTAGCTTTTAAAGTTCTTTACAACCTGGTCTGGGTTTATTCTTCCAACCTCGTTATATATTGCTCTACTCACATAACCCTTCCCCACATTACAACCCTGCACTCTGTGCTCCATCCAGACTGGATCTCACACAGAACACTGCCTTCTGAATATATATACCTTTATACTGACCATTCTCCATGCCTGGAATACACTCACTCCCTCTTCACTTTTGTCTCATAAAATCTCCTTATTCTTACAAAAGACAGTTTAAACATTTCTACAAGAAGCCTTTCCTTATTCACCCCTCAAATTCCAGTGTCCTAACCTCTGCACTGGCTAATATTTAACTTCTTTGTACTTATGCATATATTCGATGCCTTCTCTATTACAACATAAGTTTCTTGCAAGTAGAGTTTGTTTCTTTTGCTGTATTTGTATCTCTAGGGTCTGGCACATAGCAGGTGTTTAATAAGTGCTTGCTGATAAATAATCAAGAATTTGAGAGCTGCACGGACTCAGGTGGTCATCTATGTATGAGGAGGGTCGGAAACACTGTCAAGAACTTAAATTCATTGGTTGCTGTCCTTTGAACTCAAAGATCAAAATCCCACCAATAAGAGATTGGAAGGCTCTACCATAGGTTATACTCAAATAGTCTACATGAATATTTGGAGTAGAGAGGTCTCTAAATATATGCATTTCATGTTTTTTTAAGCTACTGCAAGTTTGCTATACTCATAGAGCACATAACCTTATTGTTGAAGTGGAAAGAAAACCACTGTCAACAATTTAAATTTCAAACTAGCAAACAACTTTTTTTCATCCATAGACATGTCAAAGCAATGTGATATAATAGAGATAGCACCAATGTTAGATAGAAATATTATGTCATGTCTGACTCTTTGTGGATGGGGCTTTCTGGAAGGAAGATATTGCCATTTCCTTTTCCAGTGAATTAAGACACAGATTAAGTGACCTCTCCAGGAACCCAGAAGCTAGTGAGCATCTGAAGAAAGATTT
This sequence comes from Macrotis lagotis, assembly GCF_037893015.1. Taxonomy (NCBI): domain Eukaryota; kingdom Metazoa; phylum Chordata; class Mammalia; order Peramelemorphia; family Peramelidae; genus Macrotis; species Macrotis lagotis. The sequence goes on along the minus strand of NC_133661.1, from coordinate 178,519,596 downwards.
GAATTCAAATCTTCCTTACTCCAGACCCAGAGCTCTAGTCACTGTGCCATCCATCCAGCTACTTCTAGTAGGAATAAGGTAGAGCTGGCTTCAAAGAGTTCCTCTAGGACACGGAGGCTGTGTAATAGTGTGTGTAAGTCATTCAGTATATCAGTGCTCTTGAATAATTATAGTTGTAGAGAAGGTGCCATCCTATAAAGAATTCTCTTACCTAGAAGTCCCCTATGTAAAGATATTTTTCCTATATCATTAAGGTCATTTATATAAGGATGCAGTGGGGCTTCCTGACTGGGGAGGTAGGAACAACATCAGAGTCAGAATTTGTACTGCATGAACCTAATAGAAACAGCACATGTTTATTGAAGGAATTCAACCCAGTGTGTGAGCACAATCTAAGGTGAGGTACAGCTATGCCTCCTCTACCTCCTCTCACCCTCTATACATGAAGTACTTTAGTGATTTAAAAAAATGACAAAATAATTTTCAGGTATAGAAAAGCACTTATATTAGTTGTCAAAGAAAGTAAGAAATTACTGTTATGGAAGATGGATATTTCAATAACCAAAAGTAGGAAAGGAGCTTTATTTTATTCAAAAAATGATTCTTGTATCTGTTTGAAGAAAAACACACATTTCAAATATGATTTGAGTAGTGAAATCATGGGTTCAGGCCTTATTCCTATCCCTGTATAACTTGTATGTCCCAAGACCCCAAGACTCATTATTCATATTCAAGAGACTTCTGTGACAAATATACATGCCATACATTGCCAACCCTTAGACCTGAACTTGCTGTTTCCCCTGTCAGTAATCCACCTCAATAAAGTTGCTGATGCTGACAATTTCAACTTACCTTTCATTGTATCTTTATATGATTTTAATTCAAGTCATAATATGCTGTATTTTTTCATACTGATACCCATGTTGTCCTTCATTTTTGAAAATGTCACTGCTGACAGTCATGTCTATCACTGGACTTTCCTATGGCAACAGCATTTGGCTAGTGTAAACAGCAGTAATTGATATGTCTGAGTTCTTCAGTGAGAGGGTTGACAGGCATTGTAAACTAGATTTAAAAGCACTTTAAGTTCTGACATCCTAAGCTTGACCTTAGGCTTCTTCTCCAATTTCTGAAGGAGGCTTTTTAAGACATTGTAGAAGACCTGAGCTGTATCTGAGACATTAAAAGATCTTCCAATCACTCAGAAAGCAATCTTTGCATATATGTTTACTCTAAGTTATTGAGTGAACCTCTGATTTCTCAATATCCTCCTTTTATGGGGAAATCAACAACAATGGCAGTCTCAAAGCCCTGGGATTACTGGAGCCAGCCAGAAACACAAGTTCAACCTTAAGTTACTGCCTCACAGTATTTGATTCCTATTCTTCATTTTATAGTCAGGAATCTGAAGGCAAAATAACTATCATGGCATTCATAAGTATAGACTTGATGCCTAGAACTAATTTTGGATTTGGTTTAAAAGAGTTAAACCTGAGTTTAAAAGAGCTAAACCCTGAGCCTGACATTTGATAATCTGGATTCTTCTGTAGGAGCTCTAGACTTCTAACAGTGGGGTGTGAATTTGTCTCAAGAAGAATATACCTGGAAAAGCAATTACTGTCACTCAGTATACATTTTGACTAACAAGATTAATTTCTCCAAGGACTATAATATCACTAGGGTGTCTCCATCTGCTGTTGAGGCTTGTGATTTCTAGATAATAGTATAAATTGTAAACCAAAAAGGCAAATTACACTGTTTAATTCAAGACTTAAGATATTGAGATATGTATTAAGATACATATGTATATGGTATGTATTTGTATGCATTGCTATATAATATATATTATTGAATGTAATTCTATATATTAACTAAACTTTATATTTTTATGACAACATGAATGAGGATGCAGATAATACAATAAGGAGCAAGATTTAAAACTGAAGGGGAACTCTAAGAACATTTGTGATGTCCTGATGTATTTATCCACTTTTTTCTGAAAAGATATTCAAAATCAAGTTAAGTACATTGCTATCTTAAAACTTCAACTCATTCAGCAATTATTTTGAAACTGGTACCCAATCAGCTACAATCCAATTCAAATTTCCCTGCTATTACTAGCAGACTTTTGATTTGACAATGAGCATTGTAACTTAGATGCTATATACTTTAATCTCTGCAGTGATATTTCCATCCATGCAAGAACTATTATCATCCAGCTATGGGAGTAGAATTTAATTCAACAAATATTTATTGATTTTTTCTACCTTTATACTCTAAATCTAAAAACTCAAAAACAAGATCAGTCACTATGGTATATGTGGACGCATATATCATGTCTTTATTTTTAGAAGAATTGATCAATTAGTATGTCTCATATTTACTATTGTTTCTAAGTATTATTGTAGTTGGTAGATGTATAGTCTCCCTTGATAAGATGTAAACAACTTGGGTTCTGTTTCACTGGCACATAGTAGATGTTTGTTAAAAGCTTATTGATTGATCTTTAGTTTCCTAATTCAAACCCTGGTGGTTGGGGGGGGGGGGGCAGTGGATGGATTGGGAGGGATATATGGGTATGTGTTTAATAGACCACTGGGCAAATGAATTTTATTTGGATCACTGTGAAAGTTATCTTCATGGCATCACAGTTTTAAAGTCCAGATTCTCACTGGAGAACTATCTGCTTTACAGCAGATAGCCTATTCTTGACCACTTCTTCTACACAGGCTGACCTGTGAAACAGGTCCATTTTAAAGAACCAAATAAACTTTACATCAACTAGAGAATAGTTTTGGATTTATGGTCTAGGCCTGAGACCACAATATGAATGATTAGCATATCTAGCTTTCTCTCCATAAGGTCTTTAAATAGACTATAAATGAGATAGTGTCTGGTACCACATTTCTAGTACTTACATTGTTCATGCATCAATGAATCGCAGTTAATGCTTTGAAGAAAAAAGAATTCTCTAAGAACTCTAATGAGATGTGGCTTTGGACCTAGTGTAACAAAAAAAAATGACTTCCTACCCTCTACAAAATGCTGTCTGGACTCTCTTCTGGAAAAAAAGAGATCTCCAACCCTCAACAAACAAGGGAAAATCATGACTAAGCTTCTGGAAAGTGATAGTTCTTTCTTTTCTACCCTAGGATTTGAGGGGTTTTGCCTTCTCTTAAAACCTCTATTAGACATCACTTATGACACTGGATTTCTAATCTCCTCAGCCCCGACTATCAAGTAAGGAAAGAAGCCCTGCTGGCAAGCAGACAGGGGTCTGGGAGGGCCTTCCCATTCCCAGCTGGCCAGTGGAGCCGGAAGCCTGGCAAGGCTGTCTACGAGCCGTCTGGCAAGGGAAATAGGAGAGGGGAGGAGGCGGCTCAATTCCCAGCTGGCAGGTCCTCTGGAAGGTGGGCTCCATTCCCTTTGGCTTGGAGAGAAGTAAAGGAAGCCAAGAAATAAGGTTTAGTTCCTGTCAGCTTGTCAACTTGCTTATGGGCTTCCTTAGTTAACTGAGGCAGGAAGATGGGTGATGGACTACAAGTGACAGACTGGCAACTGAGCAGTGGGAAAAAGATTGGGATCAGACAGGCTCTCACCGCTCCAGTGGGGTCAGAGCATTGCTGCCCAATACCTTTTTCATTTCAAAGGAAATAGATGAGGACTTGGGGCATGTGGTGCAAAAGGGTTATTATTTGTGGAATTTTTATTTTTTTTGTTATTTTTATGTTTCTTTTTTTTTCCTCAGGAAATAACTATAGACTCAAAGTGTTAAGATTTGCATTTCAAAGCTGAGCAAACCTCCCCTCTGTAGTCCTACCTAAGGATAAATGGCACCAAGTCTTAAATTTGGGTTTTGATTTTGTTTTTACAATGGGCACTATGTGCTTTTTTAAAAAGATGGTTGAAATGAATAATATTTTAAATTTGAAAAGAAATCTATGTACCTTGAAGGAAATGTTCATATATACATGTAGTGTGATTTAATGAGTGCTGTTTTAGACAGGTCACATAGTAAATGTATAATCAACTCTCACTCAAAGAAAAAATATGCCTATATTGAGGCATAACAAGGTAACTTTCACTTTGAAGTTTGTTGACAGCCAGTCCTCTTTCCCATTATTTGCTTTGTTGATGTGTCGAACTGTACTCTTTACTCAGTTCGTATAAGCAACCTGAAGCCTAAGAGGGAAGCAAGCCATTTTAAGCCCAAAGCTTTCCATGAAACAGTTGTGTGAAAATAACTCTACTTAGGATGTTGCTTTGCTTTAGCCTGAAAGATGAGCCTCCATTTCCTGAGGAAGATAGATGAAAAGGCAGAATTAAGCACGGGTCAAATGGGAGAAAGTAGACAGCTTTACTTCTCTTCTTGAATCTTATCTTCAATGTGTGGCTTCATTTTTTTAAAAATGACTTTCTACGTCAGAATGAACCATGAGTCAAAATCACAATGCAACAAAACCTGATTCTTAAATGATTTTGGATTAAAATAACAGCACTTCTAGCTCATATTTCAATAGTACTTTTAGGATAACAAAGTGTTTCTCTCTGGAGACATTTGCACACACATATGTATATTAGATTAGATATGTGTATATATGATAGCATATAAGTGTGTATGTATGTATATATATATATATATATATATTTATATAAACTTTATTTGTGCCTTACAATACTCCTTAAAGAGTAGTTTTTTGGAGGGAGTGGGGGGGGTGCCTGTGCTTTCATGTGTAAAGCAAATTATCAGGGTGGAAACTTCCTTCATCCCTCCATGGTGAACATCAGTAATTCATCTGTAATTTATAGTCTGAAAGAGTTGCTTGAGGGCATTGAATTCCTTACTCAATTGGAGACCATGAAAACCTGTTTTAGCAAAGGATAAAACAGCTGTGGGGTAGAGGTGGGAAGGACTATTTTTTTCTTTTTCAAACAAAGCCTGGTAAAAGTCTGATATGATTTTCCTCCCTTTCATAAGCCTATAAACAGCTGTGCTCTCAGGATCAGATTCTCATCCTGGGTAACTCAATCTAATCATTTATTCCCTTCTATAGTTCAAGACTTTTGCAGAAAAAAGTTTTTCGCCTTATTCCAAAATATTTTTTTTATCCATATAATTGACACTCAGGTCAAACTAGAACTTTAGAACTATAAGCGCTTGTGGTAGAATTTGGGTAGGGGGGTGGCCTGGAATCTTATAGATTTTTGTAGTTACAAACATGAAAATTCACTGCCCTGAGGTTGGGTCAACTCAACGCTCATGTCCTACTCATACAAATCAACTACATCAACATATATAGAGTTGTTTTTCTAGACCATGTGCCTTGGTCAGAAAATATTTTAATTTGTTTCTTTTTTTTTTTTTTTTTACTCAAGGCTGCCTTGGTCTAGAGGACAATCAATTCATTTCGATTTAGCAAGCACTTATTGAACTGCTCTCATATGTAATCCAATTCTATTCAATTTACTTAATTACTTAAATTTACTTAGGTAAATGTATTTATTTAAACATTTATGAAGTGCCCACTGTGTTCTAGGAACTATGCTGTCAAAGAAATTAAGACAAAGATGGAAACAATCCTTGTCCTCAAGAAACATATTTTCTACTGATGCTTATTTGTATTTATGGCATTAGACAGAATGTGAGTGCAGAAGATCCAAAACAAAGATTTCATTACTATATGAAATGACTCTATTGCTCATCCTCACTTTGTCTCCAACTCTGGACATTTTTTCCTGGTTGTTCTGCAGGCCTGAAGTTCTCTCCCTTATCATCTCCACCTCTTTGCTGCCCTAACTACCAAAATCACAAACTACACAAACAGCACATACCTGAAGGAATACTTTCAAGTTCAAGATCTTCCAGACACTAAGGCCCATCTTCTACCCATTGTTCCATCCTATATCATAAGGCACATGTTACCATTTTGCATTTGAAGAAATTGAGATTCAGATAAGTGGATTAATTTGCACCCAGCTTTACTGTCACTGAATAGGGAAAGTAGAATTCAAATTCAGTCTCCAAATCCAGGTCCAGCACATTTGATAATCTATGATATCATTGCAAGTTGTCCTCCATGAAGGATATGCAGACAAATTTTCAGCAACCAGCTCTTCAGGAAAAAAAAATGTGCATACTGATAATTTAACTATTGGCTCTACAGAGCCAGTATGAGTTCTCATCTCATCTCACCCCATTCTCGTCTCTTCTCCATTAATGCAATAAGTGAAGGGATAGATTGATTTTAGACAAACATTTACAAAGCAGATCTTATGTCCAGTCTGTATGTACCAGGTTTGTAGAGCACACAAAGAAATTTTCTCACATTGTGGAGCAAAAAGCATGTGGAACAATATATTGCTAATATTATAAACATACTGTTGGATTTTGTCCTTTGTTGAATAGTTGTCTCACAAATCCACTTGACACTGTTCTCCTGGACTCTTTCTATTCCATCTTTTTGGCTCCCCTTTTTTACTTTCCTGGACCTGTTAGAGTCAGGGTTTTCTTTATATCATGATTTTAAAAAATAGGATTTGAATTTTATTCTTTTATTCTTTTAAAGATGGAAGGTGATTTAGATACCATCTAATCTAAAACCTTCATTTACCAGGTAAGGAAACTGAGGCCCAGCATTGTTAAGTGACTTTCCCATTGGCACATATTGATTGAACACTGAACTTCTGCCTTTAGATCAGTGTTTTTTTCTGCCAGTTCTTCCAAAAAATATGTGAGGGATGAGGATAAAAGTGGTGGCAGAATCTTATTTTTCAAATATTTTATGCTTAAGGAAAAGAAATTTGAAAGGGGAATGGAGCAGAAATGATCTGTGTATAAATCAGAAAAGTTTGATAATGGAAAAGATATTAACAGCTGACATTTTATGCATGGGCTGTCCCAAAATTCTTGTGCAGTTTTAATCTTGAATCATTTTAAACCACTCTAAGATTCTTGGGATATCCTATATAGACCTTTTTTATATGTTATTTGGTCTCAGGGGAAACACTATTCTGGTAATGTCTAAAGGTACTATCATCTTATTTTAAAGAAGAAAAAACTGAAGCTCAGCCCATTGAGTTTGGGTGACTGCTAGTAAGTGTCAGAAGCAGAAAATGAATTCCTACTTTCTTGGTTCCAAGGCCAACATTATAATGACATCACATCATGCTCTATGTCCAAAAAAGTTTTACTGATTTTTCTATTGTAACTTGAAATTAATTAGTCATATTTTTCAAAAGTTCCCAGGAAAATTTTAACTTTTTACATTCAAATTTAAGATTGAAAATTGTCTCTAAATATTTTTCCACAATGACACATTACCTTGACAATAGAAAAAATAGATGAGAGCTGATTGAGGCAAGGATAGATAATAAATGGCAAATTAGATGAATATCTGTAGTTTTACTGGTGATAGTAGTAGTGGTGGTGGTGGTGGTGGTGGTAGTGATAATCGTGGAAATAGTAGTGGTAGTGGTAGGTAGTAGTAGTAGTAGTAGTAGTAGTAGCATTAGTAGTAGTAGTAGTAGTAGTAAATGTTTATATAGTGCCTTAAGGTTTGCAAAGCACTTACCCAGATTCATATAGCTAGTGAATATTACTAGGGTCTTCTTGACTACAAGTCTAATACCTTGTATGACCCTGAGTAAGTCAACTTAACTCCTATTTATTCATTTCTTCCTCTCTAAAAAGGGGATAATAACAACAATTATCTCCCAGGGTTGTTGAGAAGACCAAATGATATAATATTTGAAAAGCACTTGGCATAGTGCCTAGAACATGAGATGCTATATAAATGTTAGAAATTATTATTATTGCTATGAGTATTATTAATATCACCTGGCTGTGATGTAACTGAGTTTCAGTGTCCTCATCTATAAAATAAGAGAATTTATTGACACAATTTCTAAGGTCCTTTGTAACTCTAAATCTATAAATTATGTATAGAAAGGACTTTGTATCTATAAACTGTTATGAATCTATAAGCATTATTGCACAAAGTACTGTTGTTATTGTTATAAATAAATGTAGGTTCTATTTCATTTTTAATGAATTAAATTGGCAGTACCATAGCATTCCACTGAAAAATGGCCAACTCATTGGCTGACTTTTTTGGCCCTTTAACTGACCAGTTTCTGAACAATCAATCTGATTAGGCATGTTGTCAATTTTTGTAGTTGAGAAGGTGACAAGAAAACAATAGAATTGCCATTTTTAGTACCACATATTTTATCAAATCAGTATGACCTCTGACTTTAGATGGTAGAAAAATTCTCTAAGCCCACAGTCAAGTCGCAAAGTCAGATTGATGATTTGTTCTCCTTTATAGCTATAATAAGCCACATTAAAGTTCTTGTATAATAGAATTTTGACTTTTAATATTCAAATGTATCATATACCTACTATGTGCAAATCATTGTCTTCAGAAAAGATCATTCTATTTTGCTCAACAAAAGTTCATTAAACAGATACTATGTGTTAGGCATAGTGCCAGGGATAGGTAGGTAGGTAGGTAGGTAGGTAGGTAGGTAGGTAGGTAGGTAGATAGGTGATAGATAGATAGATAGATAGATAGATAGATAGATAGATAGATAGGTAGATAGATAGATGAATAGATAGATGGAAGGATGGATGGGTGTCTTGATTTTAAGAAATTTGTAATCTTGTCAAGAATATAATTGTATGCTTTAATAGATTTTCATTTTAAGGACAAAAGTGGTCAATCAGAATGTGATAATTTATCAATTATGGTAATATCATGTAGTAATTTTTGTAGTTTAGGTTTTACTTACCTAGGGTAGCTTCATATGTGCATTTTGTGAGTCACCAAATACTCAAAAATCCTCACTGGTCACATATAATTCCTTTTTGAGATAAACTAGAGAACACATTGTTTCTAAGTAAAATATATTTAAAGAGGTTAGCAAACAAAATGATAATTAAAAAATTATCTCCAAACATCATACATGCAGGAATATGTTCTCTCAGAGGTTAACCTACCACCAATGGGGAAGAGGAGGTTTGAGTAATACACATAGAGACACATAAATGCAGAATATAACTGTAGAAGTATCAGGAAAATTCATAAAGACATATGCTAGTTTCCAGGAAACATATATATAGCCTAGGCAACTCATGCCTCTTATGTTATTGAGTTTTTGGTCATCTGATATTGTGATTGTGCTACTGCTTGATGAGTATCTTTCTCTGTTGAGCTATAGTCTCCTGGGAAACATATCTGATGAGTATCTACACTGAGATATGACTGCTTTTTGCTGCCCTATGCAGATCTTCAAATACAACATACTGTTTTTCCCTTTCCAAGTTGTTGCTATTCTCCATTGCCCTTCAGTTCTACTGTCACTTTTTGGTGAGCTCCTAATTCTCCCTCCTGTGACCAGATGGTCTTAATTTGCGATGTAGTTTCTTTCCCAGAAGGGGAAGGTTCTGCCACCTTTTTAGATTATAAATACAAGGGTTTGTATTTAGCTCTTTGTTGATGCAGACCCCTAGCAACCTGACTTCAGGTAAATTATTGGAGAGGTATTTAGTTATTTAAAATATGCCTTTTGTTTTTTTATTCCACATGAACTCCCATTATATGAATGAAATCCATTATTTGATTCAAAAGTCAGAAAGTTATGTTCTGCTTCTTTCTATTCCCATAAAACCAATCAGTCAATTGTCCATTAAGATGGAAAGACTAGGGGCAGCTAGGTGGCACAGTGGAATCAGGAGGACCTGAGTTCAAATCCATCCTCAGACACTTAATAATTACCTAGCTGTGTGACCTTGGGAAAGTCACTAAACCACATTGCCTTGCAAAAACAAACAAATAAATAAATAAACCAAAATGAAAGGCAGAAGAGAATTACTGACACTATTTTTCTTTCTCCCTGCCAGCAACAAAACTGCTGCTCTAACTACAAAATAATAGCAGCAACTATGAAATCTTGCTTTTCAAGCTCTTTTAATTTTTTATTCTAACTACAAAATAATAACAGCAACTATGAAATCTTACTTTTCAAGCTCTTTTAATTTTTTGTTCTATTTTAAAACCCATATAGATATTCCTACAAGATTTGATTCACAAATCTGCTACTTATTCTTCTATTACCTTTCAATCCTAACAAAATGATATTAGCTGGCAGTTATTAAGCACCTACTACATTCCAGGCACTATGCTAAGTAATTTATAAACATTACTTCATTTGATCTTTACAACAACTTGAGAAGATAAGTGTTGATCTTACATATAACAGAGAAGGAAATTAAGTCAGACAGTGGTGAAATGACATACCCATAGTCACATGTCTATATATCTAGCTATATGTATATATGTTTATATAAGTGATAATTTTTTAAGTGAAAGGAAGGGTATGCATACATGTTCATATATGCATATATATGTGTGTATTTGGATTTATAAAATGTGAGTACATATGTATATGCATGTGTATTATATATAATATATATGCAAATGTGTTCATATATAGATATATAATATATAATTGATATATTATATATGACATATGAAAAAGATAGTAATAACATGACTTGATAACAGGTTGGATTTAAATATGTACAGTAGTCTAAGAAGTTGAGTATGATTCCATAGTGGTGAACATGGATTCCTGAGAGAATGATGTGTCCTTGACAGTAATGAGAAAGTTGGAAAGAGAATAGCATTTTGGAGAAAAAAATGAGTGCTGTTTTGTACATGTTGAATTGGAGATGGCAATGGAATATGTATTTCAAGATGTCCAAATAGCAACTGGTAAAGTGAGACTCTGTTCAAGAGAGAAATTATATAAATCTAGGAATCATCTGCATAGAGATGATAACTGAACAGAGGGAGTTGATGAGATAGTAGAGAGGAAGAAGAAAAGAGGATTGAGGACAGATTCTTGTGGGGTTGGTGGATGTGAATTACTTGAAGTCCTAGACGAAGAGACTAAGGAGAGGTAGGACGCATGAGGAAAAGAATCAGGAGAGGACCATGTCACAAAGATCTAGAGTGGAAAGAATATCTAGAAAAAGGTGATCTACTGAGTTAATGATTTCAGAGATCTCATGAAACATCAAGTCTGAGAAAAGGTTATTGAATTTTCATCACCAGGACTTCTATCCTGTTATCTTTCAAATCAGGCCATGGGATGAGATGATTCTGGAAAAGGCAGTGAGAAGTATGTCTTTGTATAATATTTCCCTCACTACAATAAACATAATATGCAAGTCATACTATTATACATAGAATGACATAGTCCTCTTCAATTAAAAAGAAAACAAAAACTAAGAGATTATCAGTGACTTTGGAAAGAATAGTTTGCATGCAATGATGAGATCAGAATCCAAATTGCATAAAGATGTAATTCTTTAAAATCATTAAGAAGAGAGGAGGTAGAGGCTAGAAAAGCATTGATTTGAACTTGGCTCTTGTGCAAAACAAAATGAGATTTGCAAATACAAACACACTTTAACTAATTAATTGTCAATAAGGCAATCATACAATCTGTTATTAATATTTACTTATGGTAGAGATTTAAAGTGGAGTAAGGATAGATAAACAGTTTTCTAAAGGTGTAAATAGCAGATAATAAGGAGTTAGTTAACTGTCTTCTCTAATCCTTAGACTCAGGAAGTATCATGAAGGAATATGATCTGATGGTATTACTAACTAGAATCAGAAGGTTAGTATCAAACTTTTCTCAAAGAAGCAATCACCTAAGAATAAAAAGGGAACAGTTATATTGCTACATCAGACATAAGTGCTATAATTTCCAGAAAGATCTCTTAAATTATTTGCAAGGAGGGAAGACATTGTAAAATATTTTTGTTTGCTTATTTGTTTGTTATTAAGGATGGATGGTTATGTCATACCTATTAAAATTAACTCATGAGAAAAAGGGAAGATGATCAATATTGGAGAGGTTGTGGGAGGATTGAAATATTGAGGCATTGCTGATGGAGTTGTGAAAGGATCCAACCATTCTGATTAGCAATAAAGAACTATGCCCAAAGAGATATAAAACTTTTCATACCCGTTGAACCTGTAATTCCAATTCTAGGACTACATCCAGAAGAAATTATGAAAAATGGGAAACATCCTACATGTTCCAAAATATTCATAGCAGCTTTTTTTGTAGTTGCAAAGAACTGGAAATTGAGGGGATGGTCATCAATTGGGGAATGGCTAAATAAGTTATGGTACATAAAAACTATGGAATACTACTGTTCTATAAGAAACCATAAAGGATCAAACTCTAGAGAAGCATCGAGTGATTTACAGGATCTGCTGCTAAGGAAAAGGAGTAGAGCCAAGAGAGCAATGTACATATGAGCAACATTATGAGATGAACAACCTTTATAGAAGCAATACTTATCAACAGTCCAGAGAGCTAGGACAACTATCTTTGACCAGTTATGGACTACGTTATCCCCAACCAGAGGAAGAAAAACAAAACAAAACAAAACACACAGAAAAAAAGCCTAAAAATCTGATGAACTCTTTATCAAGATTATCTTATGTATCTCTTTTCCTTAATCCTAATTACTCATGCCAAAAATTACTAATTTGTAAATATGTTTAACAAAATATGTATGTAAAATGCTATTCCCTGCTGAGGGGAGGGAGGTGGGAAGGGAGGATGCAGGGAAATTTTGTGACTTGGAAATATGCATGTACAAATGGATGAAAATGAATAATTTTTTTTAAAAAAAGGATGGAGGGTCAGTAGCCCAGGAGTGGCAGAACATTGAAAGGAAGGGAAGGTCAAAGAAGGTAATACATTTTAGGAAGGATAATTATAGACTGAAGGATGTTGTAAAAGATGCAGGTTGTGGTGATCATACCCTGTTAGTGTCTGTGAAAGGAAAAGGCAGTGTTTAACTTAGAAGAGAAAGACATGGGGATATATAATAGCTACTTACAAGTATTTGAAGGGATGCCAACTATAGATGCATTGGTCTTAGAGAAAAATTAAGCAGGAGGAAAGGGATAGAAGTTATAGAGCATGAAATTAAGCCTTGCTTCAAGGCTAAAAATTAGAGAAATTCAAAAAAGTAAAATGGACTACCTTAGGAGATAGTGGGTCCTCCTTTGATACAAAGGATGAGGAGGAGGAAAGAAGAGAAAGAGAGAGTTTGAGAGATAGAGAGTTTACCACCTAACAATTAAGAAGTTACTTTATGCCAAGGATTTTTCAAAAAACACTGTGATATAAAGGCAAAAATTTAAGAGTTTATTTTCTAATGGAAGAAACACCACTTTATATGAAAGAAGAGTAAAAAGATAAGAAGGATTTTCCATAGTTTTCCCTAAATAATCTACCATATTGCTCTTTCCTTCCTTCAAATTTCTAATAGAGTAGTATTATATGTATCTTGTTTGCTACTTAGTTAATCAATTTGACATATTTTATATAGATATAAAAGTGTGGCAGGCTAATCTTACCTAGAATTTAACTGATCATCTTCCTTGCCATTCTCTGCTGTTCTTAAAAGAATCAACATTGCAAAGCAAGGGAAATATGGGTCTGGTGTCTGAGTGTGAACTAAGAATAGATTTTCCCATAAACGCAGTATTATCAAAGGTGTTTAGATGTCAATGAAATAAAAATATATTTGATAATTTTCTGTGAACTGACTTGGAAACCTAACCCTACCCATCTTTTATAATATCATATCTATGAGGAAATGTTTTCTCATTTCTAAATAACATATTTACAAATTAACTTTGAAAACGAAGCCTATTTGTAGATGAGAGTTGTAGCCTATAGTGCCAATGACTTGATCAACAGTAGATTACTCCTAGACCCTGAATGCAACAAAAAGCAAATAGGGTTATTGGAGGTAAGATAAATGATGAGGAAGAAATAAAGAGAAAATTGAAGGTGGGTAGAGTGGCCATGAAACAGGTCCCTATCACTGTAGAGTCCCTGGCCTCTGATCCACATTCCCTCATCCTACTAACATGTCCTCTTCTTATGACTTCCCCACTTCCTTCTCACAAGCTGGCCATGTGATGTTGGTGAAGGACAAATACTAGACCATACCTATTCACTGTATGATTATACCTGCTTAGGAGCAAAAAAAAAAAATGGGAAACTTGCAACATATTTCTCCTATCTCCATGTGCAGGGTAGGAACCTGGATCTTCTCCTCAAGGGGAAAAATATCCTAGGGATTAAATGCACACCCCAGCTCTATTTGGCCTGGGCATCAGAAGTCCTAGTTACAGCTCTGAACTTAATAGGATAAACAAAAAAGAGGAACTAGTTCAGGCCAAATCTTGTTTGCTATTTAGTTAATCAATTTGACACATTTTATATAGATATAAAAGTATAGCAGGCTAATATGACCTATAATATAACTGACCACCTTCCTTGCCATCCTCTGCTGCTCTTAGGAGAATCAACATTGCAAAGCAAGGGAAATGTGGGTGTTAAACTCCTATCACATTTAACACTTCCCAGCTCCTGGTTTTTAAAAATATAGGTTCAGCCTATACTGTATCATCTTATTCCCTAGAGTGATTTCTGTATGTAGCACCTAAGTAACCAATTTCTTAGTGCTTCTGTGGAGGGGAGAGGTTGCAGTAGGTGCCTTTGGTAAAATTGTATAAGTTAGAGCAGAGTGGAGAAAACTAAACTCTTAAGGCTTTTTCAGAACTTGCATCAATTATTTGCCATGGGACATTTTTCCAGTTTGCCTTATCTCGAATTCTTCCAAGGATATGGAGATTTGGTTCTACTTGCAAGTGTTTCTTTTTCCAGACACCTGTCTCAGAAACCCAGCCCCCTGCTGGCTCTCAGGTCCATTAAGCTCCTTCAATAAATATGCAGGCACTTTCCTGAATGGAAATGCCAATGTTCCATGTTCCTCTGGTCAGTCAAGCTATTGAGACCTTTCTGAGCTCCCACTGTGTATAGAACATTATACTTGTTGCCAGTGGAGAAATGCAAAAAGAACAGAAAGCAATGCTAGAGATGAAGAACATTCTTACAGAGTAAAAGTAAGAAATTAATATAACACAAATTGATAAAATAAACAGGGAAGATGGGAGGGAGCATGTGAGAATAACAGAGTTGAACAAGTGAATAGCCAAGTGGCCAGGTGCAATCACTGAAGCCTTCCTTGAGGAGGTTATTTTTCAAAAGGAAAGGGAAGTGTGTTTGGGAAAATTCCATGTGAAGGTCATAATGTACAAAGATATTGGGACAATCTTAAACAAGGAATATGGGGGAGATGAAAAGTAAATCTATTTGGCTAAAGCTGGTGAATTGCACAAGATGAGGAGAAGGTAAGACAGTATCTAGAAATGAAGCTGGTGAAGTCAAATTTGAAAAAAGGAAGACTTGTAAAACCTCATGTTCCATATGAATAACTTTCAGTGATTATTTTATTTTATAGTTTTCTTAATGCTAGGCCCTTTCCACTGTTGATAATCTCTAATTTGTCCTTTATCGTTTTTTGTACATAGTTGTTTTCATGTTGCTTCCCCCATTTGATTTTTTTTTCCTTTTCTTTGTATCCCCAGGGCCTAGCACAGTGCCTGTTACCTTTACTTATTGTGTGACTCTACGTGACCCTTTTGGGTGGTTCCCTTGGAAAATATACTGCTTTGCTTTTCCATTTCCTTCTCCAGTTCATTTGACAAAATGAGGAAACTGAGGCAAACAGGGTTAAGTGATTTGTTCAGGGTTACACAGTTAGTAAGTGTCTAAAGCTAAATTTGAACTTGGGAAGATGAGTTTTCCTGATTGGCACCCTATCATTGAGTCACTTATTAGGCACTTAATAAACACTTGTTTTGAATGTTGTCTCATTCCATTCATCCTATTCAATAGTAGTTCAGACAGTAAAGGTCTTGTGATAGATAATTATACCATGGATTCAGAACTGGAAGTGCCCTTAGAGTCTACTGAGTACAACCCCTTTCCTAATTTAGAGAAAAGGAAATTGAGATTTAGCGAGGATAGATGACTTGTCCAAGGTAACATAGCTAATGGATGTTTGAGATAGAAGTTAAATTCAACCTGTCTCCAAGGCAAGTCTATCCACTGCACAAACCTAATCCTATGATTATTCTATTATATTTAATGTCTTAAGGACTATTGCTTAGGTGAATAAAATGATTGCTCTCTTAAATTGAATAAATGTATAGAGAGGGGTTGTCTTCTGAAAGTTTACCAAAAGTATCATCAAGATGGTAATAATCATGATGATGATGATGATGATTATGGGGTGTTGATGGGTATGATGATGATGATGATGATTAGCATTAGCATTATCACCACCATCATTATACTTGCACAACCTCCCTCTTAAGGCTGTTTCCAATATAACATTTTGTAAATCTTCAAGTGCTCTATAAATATTAACTACTCTATATTCTGCAGGGTCTACTCTGAATCTGGATGATGGAGTGGTAAGTTGCTTACTGAGGCCAATTCTCATGTTGTGTAAAAGGCATATAAGGTTAGTTATATCAGATTGTGTAGGACAAATATGTCATAAGTTGGAGCAGAGTGGTGATGTGTGAATATTTATGAAATCTTCACCCTCTGAAACTACTGAATTTATGTCCCTTTTACCCAGGAAAAGAATTAGACTCAGCAAGTTTTTGGATAACACTAATGCCATGTCTATACCACCATGGCCAAATTGAATGTGACTAAAATTTATGATCAGAACCTGATTCACTGTGACTAATGACAATGGCCTTGTGAATGGGACCTATATTTCTGGATCTCTGCCACATTAGATAAGTCATGGTGAAGCTAACCAACTAAATCTTATCATCTTCAAGTCTAGCCTGGACATGTAGACATGGCCAATGTTGAGAAAGGGGACCTATACTTTCAAAGATAGAAATGAAAACAAAATCACTATTACCCAGTGAGGGTCCCAGTTGATTTTTTAAAGCAAGCATTTACTGGAAACACATCTATTTCATATGTCTATACTCAATAATAAGTATGAAAAGTGTTGAGACTGTGTAGCTATGAATAACAAGGGAACCCTACATAAGGTTCAGAAATAGAGCATATAGGTGTACAAAGCTGTCATTGAATCCATTCAATTTACCTGATGATATACTGTATCACACACACACACACACACACACACACACACACACACACACAAACATACACCCAGAGGAATAACAAAACCAAAAGAAATTCCACCAATCCTTTGGAAATCTCACAAGCAAATGAGTTACCACCTACCCAGCTGCTTGCATAATTCGTTTGTATCATCTACCAGTCCCTGCCTTATGAACATGGCAAGAAAGGGTCACCATCCTAAGGGACCTCGATGCTGTAATTCAACCAACATCCAAGTGGTGTTTGTTACAAGAACTTTCCATGGAACTGAATCTGAGCATAGACTGCTCGACAACTAGGAAGCCAAACAGTTGTTTTATGCAGAACTAAACAGGCAACTGAAAGAATGATGATGGACAGAAGAGAGGCTCTTTGGACCTTAGAATGCTCTGTATCAAATGCTGTTGCAGTGCAATAGGCCATTGGGAAACTAGTAGTTTCCTGTTGCGCTGTATGTAGTCAGAAGATGAAATTGCCTACTTTGAGCCAAAGCATTAAAAAGAAGACTCTTGTATGTGACTCTGAGGCACAAATAACATCAGACTTGAAAATAACAACTGTGGTCAATGTTCCCACTCACATTGTCTGTCCATGCACTGCACAGATTTTATGGACCCCCATATCAAGGAAGAATGGGGATTGACTTGCCAGAGGAAATCAGAGATCCCTTTATAGATTGGATTATGGCTGCATGTTTTTTGTGTGGGTTCCACCAGTTCTAAAATAATAACCTGAATGTTATGCTGAATCTCTATTATGCTTCCTCCACTAAAGTCCACTTTACATGTTTCACCATGGTGTGGAGCTGAGCTGAGCACTTCAAAGTGATGCCAATAAAACACAAGCTCTGGTAGTTTCTTCCAAACTGGAAAGACATCAAGGGGGTCCAGTCATGGACCACGTGGCTGTCATCTGAGGACCAGGACAGCTATTCAAACATAAATAAATGTTAGCCCCCTAGGTGATAAAGTTGATAGGTCAAAGCAATTCACAGAGACCATTTCCCAAACTATATGGAAGTTGTCATCCACATAGATTGATCTTCTGACATATGAGAATATTATTATACTTATTATATGTTGTCCTTTTTAAAGGAGGAGATCATAGATTTGGAGGGGAACCTCAGTGACCAATAAGTCAAATATCCTGATTTTACACATGAGAAATCTGAAACCAAGTGAGATTAAGTGACTTGTACTAAGTCACCCAGCTATAAACTGTCTGAGGCAGCTCTTGAACCTAGGTCTTTCTGACTCCAAGATTGGTACCCTAGACATAACAATTTACCTCTTAAATGAGATAATAGAAGAGAAAACCTTCTGAAAACTGTGAAATGTTTTGTAAATGCAAAATTTTCTCATAGACACCACTAATTTTTAGTGAAGGTAGATTATTAGTTCAAACAAACAAATGGTTAGTCTTTTTGATACAAATAAAGGCAGATCCCATTTTGATTAATTAATGCCCAGTGTATAATCCATAAGGGTCCTAAATAAGGAAGGACTCACCATCCATAGGTGGGGTGCCTAGAGTTCCTTTCTAGTTTTGGAGTAGGATTTGTATTGACCCAGTCACTTGCTTGCAAATCTTAAAGAATGGACTGAGGCACTGCAAAGCTGCTGATTCACACAGCTACTTTGTATGCATCAGGTTTTCATAATTCCAGGACAAGTACAATCCTTGAATTCATAACCACTCCTCCTCCTTCCACTTCAGCCTTCTTACACTTTGTTCCTCTCCACTTACTCTGTGACAATGGTACAGGCCTCCTTATTGTTCTTTGAATAAGATACTCTCTAGTGATCTGGCTGCTCCCATTCGGGAAATTCTCTTCTTCCTTATATCCATCTCCTGAGTTTTTTGGCTTCCTTCAAATACCAGCTAAAATTCCACTTTCTCCAAGAAGCCTTTCTTGACCCCTCTTAATTCTAGTGCTTTCCCTGTTTTGAATATCTATTATTTATTCAGTAAATATTTTATCTGAACATAGTTATTTTCAAGTTGTCTCTCCTGTTAGACTGTGAACTTCTGGAGACTAGAATGTTTTTTTTTTGTTTGTTATTTTTTTTTGTTTAGATTTTGGTCTTTCTTTGTATCTTTAGTGCTTAGCAAAATACATTGCACATAGACTCTTAGGAAATGTTTGTTGACTGATTGCTCTAGGTATTATGTGGCACATTTAAAAGTGAAAACCTTTAGCAAATAATGAAATACCATTTAAAAATAAAATTTATCTAAGATTTCAATGAAAAATGAAATTGACTCCAATGGCCTCAAGGACAGCAGAATATCTTAATTTAAACAAACAAATGAGTATCTTTGTCAATTGAAAGATAAACATTGTATGTATTGTGACTAAATACAAACACTGGATGTAGGGAAAATAGCCTCTACAGATACAATATTTACAAATATTGCACAACTCTGACTACATTTTGTGATTGCTTTATCATCAAATCTTAAAACTCAGTACATCAAAATATTTTCAATTATAAATAATTACTTCTGATTTTAATCTGTTTCAGAAGATTATACTATAAAAATATCTGGAGCAGGGCAGCTAGGTGGCGCAGTGAATAGAGCACTGGCCCTGGAGTCAGAAGTACATGAGTTCAAATCTGACCTCAGACATTTAATAAGTACCTAGCTGTGTGGCCTTGGGCAAGCCACTTAACCCCATTTGCCTTGCAAAAACCTAAAAAAAAAAATATGGAGCAGCCAGGTGGTGCAATGAATAGAGCACAGGCCCTGGAGTCAAGAGGATCTGAGTTCAAATCTTATCTCAGACCTTTAATAATGACCTAACAGTGTGACCTTAGACAAGTCACTTAACCCATTGCCTTGCAAAACAACAAAAAAAAATTTGGTTGTTTCAGAGTTTAAAATATCTCTCAGGGAACATTCTCTTCTGTGTGAACTCTAAGATTTTTAGAGGTTCATACTTAATACTAAAATAATATAGTTCTATAGTCAATTTATGAAGCAAAATAAATGGAGGTTGTGGAGTGAGCAACAATCTAACTTTAGTTGAAGTCTTGCAAATGAAGACCAATATAGTGAGACACAGATTGCAATGAACATTAAATAAGAAATTGAAATATCTCAAGCTTTTGATGTTCTCTTTGCTGTCATCCATTTCCCTTGTCTTTCTATTTTGCCAACTAAGACTCTTTTGAAGTCCTTGAGGGTTTTAACTTCCTCCTTATCAATTACAAAGGTATTCTGAAGAGGAAAAAAATGAGGAAAGAGACCCACTCCCAATTCTAACCTTAGAGCAGGGCTTAGAACAAAAAAAAAAAATTGGATTTTGAATCAGAAAGGATTGGCTGCAAAACCGGAATTGAGCTGTTAGTATAAAAATCAAGCACGACAATCAGGTTCACTAGACCTGTGCTGAAGCTCAATTCCCTGTAAGAGGTTTCTATCCTTCACATTTGGCACGCTGTAACAAGAGCAAAGGAAAAGCTTCGTTGACTGAGCTGGTGAACAATAGCCCATTTGCAGCATGCTGCACAAGAAAGAATAAAATATGGGCCTCCTATAAACATACTTCTGCCAGAGAAACCCATTGTGAGGCATTTCAGTGGCAACCCAAAACAACTCTCGTCACTCTGTCTTTCTGATGGCAAGGAAAAGCATCATTGACAACAGTTGTAGAGGCTCCGTTTCAGAATGGAAACATCATATGAAGGCAATAGCCCAGACAAACTATTTTATTGTTAAAATGAATCTCAGTCAGTTACCTATTTCTGGGTTTATATGGCAGTTTAGCTGTACCCCCAAGACTCACTTAACTCCCTGGGAGAGAAACATCAGCTCAATAAACTAAAAACCCATTAGGGGAAAAGGGCCGATTTTCACAGAAGCCCAGAATTCCCAGGCTAGAAGGAAGCCTCTGAAGCTTTCTCTTCCAATTCATACCTGAAAGAAAAAAAGCTCTCTGCTCTCTTTTGAACAAATGACTGTGACCATCATTTCCCAGACATCCCTGCACCTTGTCTTCTATGGACCATTCCCTCCAGCTCTCCTTTATGTGGTACCAGTTAGAATATAAGGTTTTTGAGAACAAGAATCATCCTCTTGGAATATTTGTCCTTCACACTTATTTTATTAGTAAATTTTTAGCTATATAACCTATTTTTACTTGCAAAACTTCAATTAGGGAAAATACCTCTGAGCATGTTTCTCAAAACAAGGGAAGAGTCCTCTTTAGATACCATCCCTCGACAAATCCTTTTATTGCAAATTTTTAAATGTGTTCTTACTATTCTCCAGTCTTTCTAGGTAATGAAGTTATAGGGACATCTTATACCCCAGAACAAGAGCGACTTCTGGAAGGATTATTTGCCTTTCATTACCTTTTAATTGTAGGGAGAGGATTTATCCCTGCTGAAGGAATCTCAAGCATTGGCCAATAATTGAGGGATATATTTGGAGGAACCAAGGAGAGGCCTTTCTCTTACCCCTGAAATCACAGGCACAGTTCAGGGTTCTTTGAAACACAAGATAAAAAGAAGACAATTAAAATTGCAAACCGAAGACCAGAACTTCACATTAGCCTTTGGCCATTCTTAAATTAGAATGGACCTGCAATTTAATGGAAATACTCCAACTCCAATCTGGCTGTCTTCTCTGATGTAAAATCAGTGCTGATAATGAAGACAATCTAGCTATACTGAGGGCCAAGAAATTCTATTGGGATAATATTTCATTATCTATAATAAAGATTGGCACAGTGGAAATTCAGAACACCAAGGTTATTGGCTATATGATCTTGGGCGAGTGAATGAACCTCTGGAGGCCTTAGGTTTCCCATTTGTACAAATGGGGGGGGGGGGTTGACTAGATAGATACTCTATAAGCTTTCTTCCCACTCTAATATTACATAGCAATCATTCTCCAGTCAGTTCCATTCCAAGAGGTAAATGCTGCTGCTCCTGACTGAGAAGCTGTACCCATGGTTTCAGGTTCATATACTTACCTCTGGCTACGTGCTTTACCAGTTATTATAGGAGACCCCAACAATGATCTTAGTGTCATCCTTAATTCAAATCACAAATGGCTGTCAAACAGCAAAACATAAAAATTACTCTAAGCAGAATTGATTCTGTTTGAATGGATATAGCTTTCTACATTCTGGCGATGTAATCTCACACACTACCTTAAAATTGGATATGGCGTATGAAATCCTTCAACCATGTAGAAAGTGAAAATGTATATTATAGAGATCTCTGCTAGGTGGAAAACAGCTGATGAAGAGTCACAAAAGGACTTTTCAATGCTCCCAAAGAAATTCTAACATTAAAGTCCCAAACAGCAAACCAGTCAACTTTTGGTGGCTAAATACCAGCCTGCCAAAGTTTTGTTTTATTTTTATGCATCACTGTCATAATATTTTAATGTCCAATTTAAGGGATCCCCCCCATTTGTATGACTTGCAAAAAAATGACTCTGTTTTATGGTTACTGAAGGATTTTCAAATATCCTTTCCATTATAATTCAAAATTCCTGGATTGATTATTTATATTTCTCTTTTCCCAGAAAGGAAAATGAGCTTCTGTATCTATACATTAACTTATGGGCCATTCTTCACATGGAATGACATCTCATTCTGACTGTAAACATTCAAATTTGTATTTCATCCTGAATAGAGTGGGTTGCTAGATGTAATAGTTTGATCACTTGTGGGGAAAAGAACAATTTTTGCTTTGTGTTGTTTTGTTTTTGCATCCTCATTGTTTAGAACTTTACTTATATAGTAGATGCTTAATAAATGCTTAGTTAAGTTGATTTGAATCAAATCAAATTGACTTCTTGGTAGTTTTCTACCATCAATGACAGCCTTAGCTTCTTGAGAGGGAGAAAATACAATGTGTCATCAGTGAAAATACTGAATTTTGAAAAGGTCAATGACATTAGGGATTAAGTTTCTGATTCCTCACCACTTTCATTATAAAGACTGTGCTAAATTGGAATCTGCACAACTTAAATCTGTTCATAGAACCAAAGTAGGAGGAAAGAAAATTTTTCACAAATGGAAAAACATTCTTGCTGTGGGCAGGTTATCCAAGAAATCCTAAACTTTTCCTTGTTATGAATTCTAAATGTATAAAAAGTCTGAACTAATCCAGGAACTACTGATGGCTCTATTATCCCCAATGACTAAGTCTGCCCTGGAAGTAAGTTTAGAACTTACTACATTATGGCAGGAAGGACAGTGAATGGTACTCTGATGCTTGAAAAGTGAATGGGCCTCTCTAAGTGCCGATATTGGACTAAGAGTTAGTTAGCCATTTCCCTAAGTACCCCACTTACTGACTCACTAAGTATCTCACATACCTAACTTGACTAGTGGGAAGAATACAGTGCCCGATTCAATAAGAAATTTTAGTCATTTTGCCTCTGAGGCCCATTACTGTTTATGCTGAAACTCTTATCTCTAAAGTCTATATCACTATGGCTTTTTATCTGCCAGAGTGCATGAGTATGGGCAGGCTAGTGCTTTTGAATGAACTGACAAGAAAAATAATAGGTGAATACTCCATTGCCTCCATTTTTCTTTTGTCTTCTTTTTTTCCTTTACCTCATCCCCATCCTTGTCTTGTATCTTCCTTTTTCTTCTTCCTTTTCTTTTTTCTCTTCCCTATTTTTTCCTCTTCCTTTTCTTATCTTCCTTTCCCCCCCTCTTCTTTTTCTTCTTCCTTCTCCCTTTTCCTTTTTTCCTCTCCTTCTTCCTTCTTTTTCTCCTCTTTCCTTTTCTTTTTATTTTTTGCTCTTCTCTTTCTTTTCTTCTCCTTTCTATTCACTTTTCTCCTTTTCCCTTCATTTTTCCTCTTTTTTATTCTTTTTTTCTTTTCCTACTCTTTCTACTCTTTTTTTGCTTTTACATCTTTATCTGCTTGTCTTTCATAGGACACTTGCACAGAAGAAGACTAGCTGGAACAAAAATGAAAACTAGTTATAGAGAAACAAAGTCGATTCTATTCAAGTTTTCTGTTATCTGTAGAGATGAACAAGAGTGTGGAATCATGCCAGTAATGAAAGTAAATCAAGGCCAGGAGCCAAGACCAGACATGATTGAACAGAGAAAAATGACACCAATAGTGCAACCCTAAAAGAGAAAGCAAAGGAAACCCAGTGCCAGTAGTGAGAAAAAAAAACAGGTAATGTTTAATTCCACATTTGTGAGGCAGCCAAAGACTATAATTCCAAGGTAACTCACATTTCACTTCCAAACTTAGTGAACTTGCTAACTGTTGAAATTTGGAGATGAAAGATAACTGGAGTTTGAACTGTGAATGGTCAAAAACAAAAACGAAGGGGATTGGCTATGAAGTTTGTATAGACTTGCTAAAATGTTTTATATTGGGGGGGGGGAAGTGGGATTCTTAGATTGGGGTTATCACTAGAGTTGAAATGGGATAAAAAGCCCCTAGAATGATCTTGGAGGGAAAAAAGGTGATTCTGGCACTTTCCCCCAGAAAATCTCTCTCCACTTTTCATATTCTAGATTCCCATCATTTGAAGCTAGTGATAGATATCATTTTTTCTGAATATTAAGGAAAACTTTCTATGTCATAGCTATATCATGTGAGTTATATTGGAAAGGATAAGATGCATGATACAATGGTGATGGGGCACATATCAAATACTGAATTTTTGAAGTAAATTATTTTACTTCATAATTTAGAGTTCTACATTTCTGAAATATTTACAAGGTACCCTTCATTGAACCTAAAAATATTATTATTTTACCTTATACATTCAAGGTCTACCTAATGCTTCTTCAAAGGTTAATCAAATTTAATGAAAATGTTAAGGTAATCAATATTTCTTTTATAGATACATATTTTACTTAGTCTCCTAAAGGAGAAGCTCTAGGGACACAGCAACAATGTTCAGTAGGAAAATGGATTATAATGAAAACACTTGGGAATCACCTCTATTTTTCCATTAAACTTCCCTTTTAGAGGTCTGATTACTAATGCTAATATATCCTAATGGAGCACAGGGACTAATTTATTATACTTTCAGATTCAATCCCCTTCTCTAAATGGACACAACTGAGAACCATGGTATATTTTCATGATTTAGCTGATTAGGCCCAATCCCCCTGTTGTTTATCTCCAGATGATGGATGGAGTTCAGAGTTGCAGTCCTGGCTCACTTTACAGAATTGGCCAGAGTAATTTGTCTTTGGCCTTATTTTCTTTATTTTTGAAAATAATGTAGAGAAAATGATTCATCATCTTAAAAATATTAATCTTCACAATTTTGTAGCATTTTACATTTTGCAAAGTGGTATTTATGGATCAAATCACTTTATTGAATATGACAGGATTTCAAGTTGGATGGGAAGTAAGGAAACATCTAATTTATTTTACAATGAGAAGTTCGAGGCTCTAAGGTCAAAATGCCCTGCCAAGGCTACAGAAGGAAGTGCTGAGTTTTCAATCTGGGCCTCTGACTCCAATTCTTTCTACTTTTATGGTAACATTTCCAGCATTAGGAGATTGCATAGATGATTGCAGCCACCAAAATCCAAGGTAAATTTTGTGAAGTAATCAAAAACTGTCATTGATGCTCTCATAACTCCATTTCTATTTCTCTTTTATTCCTTCTTCCCCCTCCTCAGTCCCAGTATTCTTGGATAATTCTATGACTTCCAAACCCTCATTCTAGGACTACACCCAGGGCTGCCCCCTCCTAAAATAGTCTATGCTGTCAAATGGTACCTTTTCTTCCTCTTCTCTCCCCACCAGACCCATGTAAATAGCCATTCCTACAATCTCTGGTTGTTAAGTGTTATTCATCCCAATTATTTTATTAAAACAAGGCACACTAAATTATGGATGACTAATAGGTTTAGCCCTCTTGGGAATACTGGAATTTTAAAATAAGAATTCAATTCAAATAAATCTCTAATGAAGATATTGAAGAGGACAGTCATGTTTTTTTTTCTTTGCATTCTTTGAACCTAGTTCATTCTTAGGGTAGAGAGTATAGACATTTCAAAGTTGAGGAAACAGAGACCTAGTGAGTTTACATGACTTTTCCAAGATCACACCAAAGTAGGTGGCAAAGTTAGGACTTTAATATGGGTCTTCTTACTCTAAGCTTAGGATACTGTTTTGCGCCAGGATGCCTGATATTAACAGTATTCTCATTCTGTGGATAAGATAAGGGGATGTGTCAAATAGTGCATTGTACCATACCACTAGGAGAAGTGATGCCAGGAGAAGTTGTTAGATCTTACAAGGAATTATACTAAGGTCCTAGACAATATATAGGGGCAGGAAAGTTCTTAAAAGAAAAGAATAAAGGAAGAGAAGAGGATAAAAAGGACAAAGAGTCACAGGCTTAGGGAAAGAGCTTTCATAACTAGTTTTTTCTGATATGGAAGTTAATTGGCTTCCATTAACTATTAGCATAAAGCTCTTCCTTGTATGAGTTTGTTAGCTTTGTAGTCTCCAACAATTCATTGAGATTACAAAGGTACATAATTTATGCATGAGTATCTAATTCAATGATGTTAATCTCCAAGTTAAATAGTTTGCTATAGATTGATGATATAGATATTTCTGTGCAATTCAGTCTATTTGTTATCTCACTAGTATCCCTAGTTCATATTTAACCCTGTACATCATGAATTGGTGATCCTTGCCACCATGCCAAAAGTTAATATTACCAGCACATTGGAAGTAGTAGCAACCAGGGCTCAAAGCAAAATTTTTCAAAATAGCATCTTTGATACTTTCTTTACTTTTCTTTCTATAATACCCTTTCCTTTCTCCATACCTTAGACATCTCTTGTAATTAAGCAATTCTCTACAGATTCTATTCCTGTTGATAATGTTTGTCCTTCATTTTTGAAAACCACAACATCAGGGAGGTGAAGCCATGACACACATATGAATTGGATTTCAGTGAAAGTGGCAGTGCTAAGTCACCAGCCTCACTTTATCTTCTAGAACCATCTGGATCTAGTGGTTGGATATGAATCAGGATGACTGGAGAAAGTTCTGGATGTGAGGCAATGTAAGAGTTAAGTGACTTGCCCAAGGTCACACAGCTCATAAGAATCAAACATCTGAGGCCAAATTTGAACTTCCATTCTTCTGACTCCAAGGCCAGTGCCTACCCACTGTGCCACCTCCACTTAGACCTTTCCTGTCCTTGTACTCTAAATATTTTTATCTTTCTTCCCCTCTCACATCCTTAAAACCATACTCATAAAGACTTGCTTTCCTACACTCTTAAGTATTAGGGAGTAGGTCAGACAATAAGTCAATAGGCAGTTGTTAAATGCCTACTATGTACCAGTCACCTTGCTAAGTACTTAGTTTATAAAGTAACTTGGGTGCAAAAAATGGGGGAACAGTTCCTGCTCTCAAGTAGCTCATAAAATAAAGGGAGAGACAGCATACAAACAAGATTTAAACAGGTTTCCTCCCTT
Source organism: Macrotis lagotis (assembly GCF_037893015.1). NCBI lineage: Eukaryota > Metazoa > Chordata > Mammalia > Peramelemorphia > Peramelidae > Macrotis > Macrotis lagotis. The sequence goes on along the minus strand of NC_133661.1, from coordinate 178,492,034 downwards.
ATCAAGGGAGGAAAATTCAAGCAGTAAGAGGAAAGGCTACTTGATGGATTTGATATGCTACTTTGGAAATGACTAATATATTTATACTTCTCATGACCAATAATTGTTTTTGAAATTTGAAATAAGAACCCAGTTAACTCAATTTGGTAGTAAATACTAGCTATACATATATATATATATATATACATATATACATATATATATATTTATATGTATATATGTATATATATATATATTCCTGTTTGCCTCGGTTTTTAATATATATAACCAACAAATAGTGGATTGAGTGCCCACTTGACCAAACCAAGATTGTATTTTGAAATTTACCTCAGACACTGCTGCTTTTGTAATACTGAGCAAGTCATCCAACTTTTCTTCTCATCTGTTCCCTCTATAAAATGAAGAGATTGAACCTAAAGTCTCTCATGTTCCTTCTATCTCTAAATTTATGATACTTAAGGGTACTACTATTTTAAAAATTACAACCCAAATAACTCTAATAAATCTCTAATTAATGCAATAGTGTAAGAGACATATTTGAGCAGTGTCTGAGGCAAATTTTGACCTAAAATCTTAGTTTGCTCACATTGGACACTCAATCCACTATTTGTTGATTATATATATAAAAACCAAGGCAAACAGGGTTATATAGCTAGTATTTACTATTAAATTAACTGGGTTCTTTGCAGAATCATGTGTTTTTCCTTTCACTATTCTGGACCTACATCACTTAATCTTTCCTCTCCAGGCTTTCCAGGGAAAGAACAGAAGTCCTCTTGAAAAACAGGTTCAAAGATGCAAATAGAGAAAGGAACTTTGAAGTCACCTAACCCAGTCTAATTCTTTACAAGTCATAGAATCATAGAGTTAAAACTGAAAGGGACCTTGGGGGTCATCTAGTTCATTCCCTTCATTTTATAGATGAGATCACTGAGGACTAGAGAGACAAAGTAATTTTCCAGTAGTCACAGAGGTATTTAGCACAAAAGCTGGGACTTAAACCTGGCTCTTCTGATTCCAAAACAGGGCTCTTCCATTAATATTTTGCTTCCTTCAAAGAACCTAAGCCCATGGAACCTTCTTCATTTACCCTCATTTTCAAAGAGCGGAGGTATTTCAGATTTGTTTTGCTGGAGGAGAGATGGTATAAAGTCAGAAGGTGAACACAGATGCTGCTGTTTCCAATATGAAGTAATGATAACCTCCATCATTCTCTCCAATAGAGCTTCAACTAAGATGGGAAATCATTGATTGCATCACCATTTCCACTGCATTATTTAGCACTAGAAGGAAAGAGAAAGAACACTGGTCTATAGTGAGCAACTTGGCCGAAACAAAGACTTATTGTGACTTTGTAGTATACATTGAGTTAGTACAGAGAATATATTCTTTGGAATGGAGAGAATACTTGGTCATTTAGGGGAGATTTTGAGCAGAGACCATTAGAGGCCATAAATCCCTGGGCAATAGAAACCTACAGGGTTGCCCTTGGGTCCCTTCACTTGTGTTTCTATTATGCTATGTGGAGGTAGAAGTGAGGCAATAATAATGGGTGGCCCTTTTGTTCTATGTTCACAGAGTACTGACACATCACTAATAGTCACAGACAAATAGTGAACTCAAAAGCAGTTATCTGGAGTCCCACTCTATTCTTGTTCTTGCTACACCATACTACATGAGATGAATAAGCTGTTGTATAATTTCTGGGTACAACAGGATTAAATCTTTATTAATTTTTAATTTACCGAGCTCTAATCTGTGGGTAAAAGTTTTTATAATGATCTTAATTTTATTATATCATTTAGTCATAAATATTCTTGTTTTATGAAATATAATTATCACATTTTAGTCCCTCTTCTCCTGTTTTCTACGATCACCAGTTCAATACCATAGATCTTTATAAAGTATCACAGAGAAGCAGCATTCCCTTCCTTCTACCTTGTAAATCAAATCAATCCTGTTAAAACTTCTTCAACAAATGTAAGTCCTTATCTAATCAAGGGGAGCTGGATGTTTCAAACAAATCTCATCTTCCTTGCTTTGCAGGTACTTTATTCAGAGAGAAACCAAAGGAATGCTGAGAAAGCTTGGAGAGATTTACATATTTATATTGTACAGTCTTAGCAGTGGGAGGCTGCAGGGTCAAGGCATAAATAAATCTACACAGTCCAAGTTTATCAGTTCCCCAAGTCTCTAATCCACTTCTCCCCTTCATCCAGGATGTTCCATGTCTACAGGTCCATTGTCTGCCATTGTCCTCTCCACTCTGCAAGCCAGCAAGGTCTGCCCCCTAGCCAAGATAGTTAAAGTGGCATAGAACAAAGGCAGCATCATACTAAATCTATTACTTAAAAAAGTATCATCAAGTATAAACAACTTATATAATGGTAACTGCTTCTAGACCCAAATAAGAATTGTACATCCAAACTAAGTAAATATACAAATATGGACCTTATCTGATCAAACTGGACCACTGTGATTATATGGGTACACACACACACACACACACACACACACACACACACACATACACGTGCAATATAGGGTAGAATATAAAAAGAACAAAGGAAAAACTCCAGGTGCTTTGAGAAAATTCAAGGATAGAGGAATCATGGAAGATTTCATAGAGGAAATATCACATGAGCTGGAACTTAAAAAGGAAAGAAGAGAATGTTTTTTTCTTTTTTTGATTTATTCTCACCTTGTACAAACTGGTTTTTTATAAATTAATATAATATTCTTGCTTAAGAGTAAACAAAATACCCCCTCCCCCAAAAAATATAGACTCACTTGAGCGATCAAGTAAACCATTATTTTTTTAATTTTAATTTTAATTTTTTCTCTCCCCTTTATTGCTCAAGCGAGAATGGTTTTAAAAGACAAAGATGAAAAAGCAGTGCTTTCCAAGCTTTGGGGTGGAACTATATGAATATATGAAAGCAAGAGTGTGTAGAATGATATCAGAGAATAGCTAGTGGTCTAACCTGGCTAGAAAATAGTGCCATGAAAGTGAATGCTGCAAAATAAGGTTAGAAAGATAAATGAAAGCCAAATTGTCACAGGCCATAAATGTCAGTCTAAGAACCTAGATTTTTTATTCTGCAGTCACAGGAGAGCTACTAAAGGGAGTAATCTGATTCACTGAGAAGAATATTGGGTCCAGATCCAACTCTGTCAGCTACTTACCACCTGTGTGATTCCTTCCAGTGAGTTCCATCTTTATTTCAGGATTCCACAGTCTTATACCCTTACAATCTACCCCAATGATGACTATCAAGACCTCAGTTCCTTATCCATAAAATGAAGGGACTGTACTAGATTACCTTGGGTCTTTTCTAGCTCTAAATCTATGATTATTTGGGAAATTATTTTGGTAGCTATAAAAGGATAAATGGTAGAGGGTAGAATAAGAACAAGAAGCAACCCAGGTGAAAATGATGTGTGGTGGCAATATCACTCCCAATGGTAAAAATTAAATGCCTGTGAGAAATACTGCTGAGAGAAAATCAACAAGACTTGGCAACTGATTAGATGTGGGGGATAGAAAGAGGGAAATTTAGAGATATCTCTGAGGTGCCAAATCTGAGTGACTAAGAAAATAGTAGTAACATCAGCAAAAATAGGGAAGTTGGAAGGAAAGACAGGTTTTAGACTAAATGTTTCCAGTTACAATACTTCAAGTTATGTGGTGTTATTCATTGAATAGATTGTATAAATTGCTTTGAGATTTGCTTTGTTTTTTAAGAAATAGCTAACTATTTAAAGAAAAGGTGAGTTCTGCCTATATAGACCTGCCATTTTAAGACCCATAACCATTTATAGATCACTACCCAGATTGACACTTCTCCCCCCAAAAAAAACTTTGGCAAATTAACTATTGTTTTTGGTCTAGTTTGCTCAAACAACTGTGAGCATGAAGTTATTAATTAGGCAGAATAAATAGTTGCATCTTTATGACTGAGGTACTTTTAAGTATGAATATCTCATTAATCCCACCTTTCCCCTGATTCTCCATTTTTTTTTTCAACAAACACCCACAGGAACCCTTATGTAAGCTTGAGCTTATGCCTGGTGGTTTTTCTTGTTTTCCCACACATACATGGCCTCCCAGGGTTTAAATCTTGAGCTTTCTAATCACATGCTCAAATTCACCAATTCCACCTGAGCTTCCATCTCCATTTGAATAACCTGTCTCTTGGTGCTAGGGAGAATTCTTTTTCCTCAGAGGCTCTTTTGGCCAATCAGAAGGGGGGATTAGGTAAACAAGAGTAGCCTCTGATGTAAATGAAGGTCTAATTGGTTAGAAGCATACTGACCTCTAGAATTCTCTTGCACTCTTGGAGTTCACTACTATTCTGGCTTCTATAAATACAGTTTCTATTCAAAAAATTAAATGGACAATGAAATTAAAAAATTACCCAAACTTAAAGTCACCGGACTCTGCCTGGCTATTTATTAATTTATTAATTTATTAATATTATTAATTAATAATATTAATTCTCAAGCCTAAAATTGGGATTTTATCATTTGCATTTGTATACTAAAAATAATTAAAGCTATAATGTATGGAATATTCATAAATTCATTTCACAGTTATTTCCAATACAGCAAAAACTTCATATTACTAGAGAAGAGGGATTAATTCTATTGAATTTCCTCTGCACTGACAAGTTATGCATTCAGCTTTTAAATAATCCTCTATCTATATTTAACTTTGAGACCATTTAAAATAAAGCAGATAAAAGAACAAATGGATTGGAACTTTTGTGCTCATTTGGAAGTCAATTGAGTGTGATTTACCAGTGGGTAGGTAGGCATGCCTGTATGCACATAAAATAAATAATCATATATACATAGCATCTTTGCATAGAACCTGCAAAACTGGCTAATAAAAGTCATCAATATGGAGTCTTTATCAGCTTCCATTATTGACTTTCCAGATAAGATTGTGAAACTTTGTTAATAATAGCTGACATTTATCTAGCACTTTTAATTCCTGCAAACTCCTTTACATATATTATCTCATCTGATTCTCACAATAATCTTATGAGATAGAAACTACTTGTGTTATTCTTCTGATTTTACAAATGAAGAATCTGAGGCTCAGTGAGATTCAGCAAATCTTCCAATATCATAAAGTTCACAATTTCAAACCTGTACTCCCTGCAATACTCTTTCTATTATACTAATTAACCAACTATGCTTCAGTTTTCACATCTGTAAAATCCATATATATATATATATATATATATATATATATATATATAATTAATTAATTTTTGACAATTGTAATTTTCTAAAATTCTTATAAAAAAGAAAAGCAGTTTTGGAAACTATGTGCCTATCCAAAGAGATAAAAGCACATTAAGCCATTTTTTGATAATTCATAGACTGTTCTTTCCAGTGAGTTCCATCTTTATTTCAGGATTCTACATACTCTTATACCCTTACAATTTACCCTAAATGTTTGGACTCCTCTTGGGAAGGAAACAACCTTAGAGTCACTAGAGAACCAATACTTCACATTGTGATGAACTCCCCCTTTATTCTCTTTATGGACTCCAGCCTCTAGTCCCATAGCATTACCATAAAGGGTGAGACTACTAGAGGGAGAAGATTAAACATGGAGTTACTAGAATGGTGACCACTACCTCCATTAGAACTGTACTATCCATACCTTTGGGGTATAGCCAAGATGGTGACAGGGGAAGAGACTGTCTTAGGTGCTATCTCTCAAAACTTATAAAATAAGGTCTTTAACTAAATTTTTGAGAGATGGAACCCACAAAGGGATCCAGGGAAGCAATTCTCCTGCCCAAGGTAACCTGGAAAATAGTGGAAAGGCCCCACTCCACAGGGTTGGAGGGGCCCCCCACCAGAATAAAGGAAGTTAAGCCACCCAGAGGCAGCCCCAGGGCACCTGAGAGCTGCGGCTCATGGCAGTGGGGGCAGTTTCCGGACCTACTCCCCAGGGAGCAGCAGGCACAGCTTGGAAGATCAGCAGGGTCCCTCTGCCAAAGAGAGAGAGCACATGAAACCCAGCCCTCAGGGAACTCAGCTAGCAGTATGATCAGCCGCCCAGATCTAGGAACCAGAAGCAGAGCCTGTAAGCAGGACCCCCCAGGCAACTGAGCTTTGAGTACTCAGCCTAGGTAGGGGAGTGGAGAGAGACTTCCAAGGTTTGTTCTCTGTACCTGGAACAGGACTCTGGGGCTCTGACCACATTCAGACCCTGATCACAGTCTAGCCCCCTCCATAGAACAGCAGTGCCCCCCCACCTCAGCCCTGTGTCAGAGGGGTGTACTTGTTTGTGGTCATTCACAGACCAGGAGGGAAGACAGAGCCTCACACACAATAACCCTTGTGGGGGGGGTGTCCCAATAATTCTCAAAAGATCAGTAAGCACCCCAAGACCAGGTACAGACTGGGAAAATGAGTAAACAGAGAAAAAAGAGGAATACCATTGAGAAATACATTGTCTATGATCTCAAGAAGGATCAAAATAATCTGAAGATGAGGAAGTACAAGCTCCTGCATCTAAAGACTGCAAGAAAAACAGAAATTTGGTTCAGACTATGACAGAGCTCAAAAAAGATTTTGAAAATCAAGTGAGGGAAAGAGAAGAAAAATTGGAAAAAGAAATAAGAGAGATGCAGGGAAAACATGAAAACGAGGTCAGCAGCTTAGTCCAGGAGATCCAAAAGAGTACTGAAGAAAATAACATGTAGGGGTGGTTAGGTGGCACAGTGGATAGAGCAGCAGCCCTGGAGTCAGGAGTACCTAAGTTCAAATCCTGCCTCAGACACTTAATAATTACCTAGCTATGTGACTTTGGGCAAGCCACTTAACTCCATTGCCTTGCAAAAAAAAAAAAGAAGAAGAAAATAACATGTTAAAAACCAGCATGGGTCAAATAGAAGTTATTTAAGAGAAGATTGCTTTAAAAAGCAGAATTGGCCAGATGGAAAAGGAGATAAGAAAACTCTCTGAGGAAAACAAATCTTTCAGATCTAGAATGGAGCTGAAGGAAGCTGCTACCTTTATGAGAAGTCAGCACACAATACTTCAAAAACCAAAAGAATGAAAAAAATAGAATAAAATGTGAAACATCTCATTGGAAAAAAACAACTGATTTGGAAAGATAATTTAAAAATTATTGGAATACCTGAAAATCATGATCAGGAAAAGAGCTTTGACATCATTTTTAAAGAAGTCCTATGGGAAAATTGCCCAGATATCCTAGAAGCAGAGGGCAAAATAGAAATTGAGAGAATCCACCAATCTCCCCCAGAAAGAGATCCAAAAAAACAACCCCCAGGAATATTATAAATAAGTTACAGAACTCCCAAGTCAAAGAAAATATTACAAGCAGCCAGAAGGACACAATACAAATATCAGTCAGGATCACACAGGACTTAACAGCAGCTACATTAAAGGTTCCTAGGCCTTGGAATATAATATTCCAGAAGACAAAAGAGCTTGGAATGCAACTGAGAATCAACTACCCAGCAAAACTGAATGTCTTCTTCCAGGGAAAAGCATGGACTTTCAATGAACCAGGGGAATTTCAAATGTTCCTGTTAAAATGTCCAGAGCTGAATAGAAAGTTTGATCTTCAAATACAGGACTCAGGTGCAGCATAGAGAGTGGAGGAGAAGGGTTAACTATGAGGGACTTAATGATGATGAACTACATGTATTCCTGCATAGAAAAATGACACTGATAATACTGATAAGAAACTTCTCATTTAATAGAGCAGGTAATAGGAACTTTAATAGATGAAGCCCAGGAAAGAGATGAATTTGAAGATATAATAAATTGTAAAAATGGAGTCAATGACTAAAAGGGAAATATAATGGGAATAAGAGAAGGGAGAGGTGGAATAGGCTTAAGATATTTCATATAAAATTTTTTTTTTATTACAATGAGCTATTGAAATGATATGGAAGGGGGAAAGGTGAGGGGGAATGAGGGAACCTTCACTTTCATAAGAGGTGGCTCAGAGAGGAAACAGCATATATACTCAATGGGGTATACACATCTAGAGTAAGAAGGAGAGAAGGGGGATAGGGGGAAGGGGGGATGTGAGTGATGGAGGAGAGGGTGGACTAGGGGGGAGAGTAGTATAATACATTTTCTTTTTTATTTCTTGCAAGGGGCTGGGATTGGATAGCCTGTCCTTTATCACAGGGCTAGGTGGTTGCTGGGCCTTAGGGGTGGTATGTGAGCTCGGGGCCTCTTGGCCCCAGGGCCAGTAATCAGTCTGCTGCACCACTCAGCTATCCTACAACACATTTAAGAAGAGGGACAGAGTGAAAGGAGAGAGAGAAAAATATAGTGTATGGTAGTCAGGAAGTATGAATGGAGGGATTTGCAATCAGCAATGGAAACAGTGGAAAAATATGGAAGTAGCTTTTGTGGTGGACTTATCCTCCTAAGGAATGTGATCCACCCATGACAGAGCTGGTGGTGTTGGAACACAGACTAAAACACATTATTATTATTATTATTATTATTATTATTATTATTATTATTATTATTATCATCATCATCATGGGGGGGAGTTTTGCTGGGTGGATGGGGTTGGGTAGCTTGTCCAGGCCACACAGTTGGGTGATAGTTGGGTGTCTGAGGCCGGATTTGGACCTGAGTGCTCCTGACTCGTGGGCCAGTGCTCTGTCCACTGCATCACCTGGCTGCCCCGATTATCATCATCATCATCATCATCATTATTCTTTTTAATTTAATTTAATTTAATTTAATTTTGGCTTTTTTGTTTTGTTTTTGCAGGGCAGTGGGGTTGGGGGTGTGGCTTGCCCAGGGTTGCACAGCTGGGTGATTGTTATGTGTCTGGGACTGGATTTGAGCTCAGGTGCTCCTGACTCTGGGGCCAGTGCTCCATCCACTGTGCCACCTGGCTGCCCCTATTATTTTTTTTAATATTAATTTTAATTTTTTTCATCTTTATTGCTCATGAGGGTCTATATTTTTTGGGGGGAGGGGGTATTTTGTTTACTCTTAAGAATATTTTAGTAATGTATTAAAAAACATCATTTGTACAAAAATAAAATAAATATAATTAAAATTGAAAAAAAAAGAACTGTATTATCTGAATTCCTGGAAATCTTAGGTCCATGTTTTGTCTTCTGACTTATGGCTCAGTCCTTTGATGCTCCTCTAATGCCAAAATCACATACTTGATCTTCTTTTCTTCAAGAATCTGTCATTGCCTGGGAAAATCCCCTTCTCACTATAGAAGGCTAGGACCCAGATTTCTAGGAATTCAAAATGGTCCATGGACTTTTCCACCATCTCTCCAAGAATTAATTCCAGAAACTTGTCATTGTCTAGGAGATTCTCCAGGAATCTGACTGCATCTCCTCCAGGGTTCATTTAATTGAAAAGATCTATGACTGTGATCTCTTGCTTCTAACTCTTGGATCACATAGGTGATACCATTTGCAAATGAGTCCTACTTTTCCCCCACCTCTGCAAGACTGTCATTAGTGGTTTCTGTGGATGGGTGTGTGTGGAGATCTGTATATATGGATGCTCAGGTAAAACCCAGGACCTAGATCTGCTCCTAACTCTTCTGTGAGTTTCTCTTTCAAACTTTTCAAATATACTCAATTTTGTTTGTATAACCCAATACAAAAGACTATCAATCCATAATATTTTGATCCAATGAAATCATTCATCATCCTCAATGAAGTGCAAATGAATGTATAAATATTCAGACTCAAGAGATTCCCTCAACCTTCTTAACCGGATATTAATGGTTATGTTAGATGCAAAGTCCTAAACAAAGACTTATTTCCTATGATCACTCCATTATGGAAGTCTTTTTTAAAAAAGTTTCTTCTCTGTGGTTATCCTTTAACTTCTTTTCTAAACACATCTTTCTTGGTACTTTCTTTTCTGGATGGATTTCTCTGTCCTTCTCATGGTCATTCCAGATATAGTGAAATGTAGAATAAAATACTTCTTATGCGGTTTGGCCAGAGCTTTCAAATAGGTGATTTGAATGAGTAGATGGAGTATGGCCATATAAAAAAGACTTTTCCTAAGTATTCTGAGAGAAGACTTGCTCTACCTTCTTGGGATACAAGAATAGTGTTGGGGGATTTTTGAGATTGTTATCATGAAGCATGTAATCAGATCCATAGCTATAATTAATTAACTCAGTGCCAATCTTCTTCCTATCTTCATGAAGTTATAGGAAAGAGAGATGGACAAAAGGTGAATGTTCGTACCCCAGAAATCATTAAGAATGAACCAGTTAGTTGGCTTCATAAAACGTAGAGATTCTTTGTAATCATGTTCTACTCTGTAGAATAATAGGACAGCATAGCAATGTTATTAGGAAGGAAGAAATAGAAGACAGAATGTTGGACCTGGAGTCAGAAAGACCTTGGTCCAAATCCTTCATTAGATTCTTCTTAGCTACATGACTTTGGACAAGTCACTTAACTCCTCACAGGGCTATCTGAAAATCAGATGACATAATGTAAATAATAAAGTCTTTTGAAAGATTCAAAGTGCTATATAAATATTAGCTACTACTATTATTGCATATACCTCAAAGTGAAATATTACTACCAAACAAGCATAAAGCAAGAATAACTAGGGAATATTTTAATACAACCTATTCCTGAAAGAATTTTTATATTCTCCTAGTAGGAAGTCACTCTAGTCCATGGCATTGTGTGTCCAACAGAGATCAGGCCCTGAATCAGTTGTTCCTAGTTTTATTTTTTTTTGCCTTGCACACTGGCTTATGCTGGTACTTGAGTCAAAAAAATCATGTTGTCTTCAACTGGGCATTATGTAGGATAAAGAAAACATCTCCCTGTGGCTCCATGATATTTATTGCCCACACTAAGAACAATTTCAATATTTACCCAGAGACAGATAAAATAATGAGCCAAGACAGCCTGTGCAGTACATGTATTTTAGCAGTGACCATAAAAAGACATCACACACTTATCATATCCAGCTCTGTTCCCGAAATACATTTTTTGACAGAAGACAAATTAGATAGTCACACTGTATGGTGATGGGACCCATCTCTCTACAAGGGTTTGATTAAATGCTTCTGACCCGTGTCATTGACCACGGGAAGGAGAGAGAGAATATAAATAAATTCAGTGATTTAAATGTGCACTACAAAAAAATAGTCTGTGTGGAATTACTGGATATTTGCTGAACAAAACCTCTACCTTTGCTACTCTGCCTTCCCTACTGGGTATTGCTTTCCTAGTATGGAGATGCCTATAAAGGAACAAAGAGACCATCTTTCCACCTCTGCCCTAAGCCAAATTGGTTATAAAAAATATTTTGAGGGTGAAAACCTTAATGAATATGCAGTAATTGGCAGAGTCCAAGGTCTAAACTGTTGGAATGTGGTAAGGGGTCTTCATGGGGTTTTTTGAGAAACTAATCCCAAAGATCATGCCATGTTATAAAGTGGACAGGGGGAACTGGTATATGTGTATATGTATAGACACATTTACATGTATGTATGTATGTATATTGTGAATGTTATATTTGTCTATATGTATGTGTTCATCCCTTTTAGAATTCTGAAGTGTATGATGAAACTTCTGTAGATTTAATCCCTCTGAGGGCCAGCATTGCTCTGCCCCTTTCTAGATATCTTCAACTTCAAACCATCAGGCCAAGGGTATAGACATCTGACTATAACAAATATAAAATTCCTCTATAATCAATGAATATTCATTAACAGTTGTTAACACCTACAATGTACTCAACAAAAAAAGTGAGAATCATGGGTAGACAATGTAGAACTCCTTTTGGGATCCATTACTTGCTTCCCTGGGGTCCATCTGGATTTCTTTCTAGATTTTTATTCATAATACTGATAACTTTTGGACTTAAGATAATTTCCTCTCCATAGAGACACTATTAATTTGTGTGCATAGAACAAAATATTTTAGCTCTTCTTTTTTGAAAATAGCATCACAGAATCAAGGAATGGATAGTGGTCAATGATCAACAAATTTTGAAATGGTTCAGCATTCATCTGCTGGATGAGCTTTGGTTGGTCAATGACCTTCCTAAAATGTGATGCCCAAAATTAAGGGGAAACCAGGATAAAATTAAAAAAAACACCCTATTGCTTCCTGTTTCTGATCACAAGTAATGCAAAAACTAAAAAAAGAGAACATCTTTTCTATAAATGACTGTGTCATGCAACTGACTTTTATTCAGCATGCAGTGCAGCAGCAATCATAGGCATGACTTCACTAGAGTATGCCCTAAGGGCAAGGACCAATGGGAATGACACCCACCCAAAGGATGCCAGCACTCTGGCCCATACTCTGTGTATGCCTGTTTTCCAAGTTTCTTTTTCACATGAGCTATTATCATGTCTTCACTATCCTATGCTTTTATTTGAATTGTTGAATTTTTGAACTTTGCATTTACTCAAATGAATCTATCATCTCGTTGAATCTAGAATTCCCTTTAGTGATACAGAACAGAACTCCTTCACATTGATTCATCTGGTACAACTCTCATCCATGCCTTCCTATTACTTGTACATAGGGGGTCCTCCCAACATGCTGGAGACTATCTTCACTTTCTCCTAACTTTGCTCAGGTACCAGTATAGTACTTTGACCTTCATTTGTCATCCCTCAGTCTCACCATGTGACCAGTATATCTTTTCTTCTTATTTTAGAATTCTTTGAAGATGTTCTCATTATTCTTTGGAGCTCCTCATTGATTTTATGTTGTAACTTTCTTATGTACACCATGTATATCTCCACAGTCTTGTGTAATGTTCATCTCTCATTCTCCAGAGATAATGATATTCCAGGTCTGACTATTATAGAGAAGCACTGTTAAAATGTTTATATGACAAAGATGGGACTTTCCTATTATCAAAAAGTTGGAAGTCACTAAAAGTACTTTGCAATTTCCTCAAAGCAATGTGGTCTGTTCTCTTTATTTTTAATTTTGAACCCAGCTTATTGTTCATCTATACTATCTGTTTTAGATATACATAGGGTTAGTAAAGATCTAACAGGGTTCCATTCTGATTCATGATGAAATCTTATCAGTTTTATCTTTCCTGTGTGGATGGAGAAGCTAAACTCTTTTGAATATTTACTAATCTCTTCCTGGGGACTCTGCAATAATTTACCACTTGATGCCATTGACACAATGCCATCTTCAAACAGGAACATGGAGGATGCTTGGAGGATGTCTCCATTCATTGTGAACTCCTTCTCATCCTAGATTCTACTTTGAATTTCCTCCATCTATGTAGCAGACATTTTTATCATATAAATATTTCCCTATTTTATGCTTTGCCTGATCTTTATTATCAGAGGATCATTGAATAGGTTCATTTCTTTTGTTAGATTTTTCAAAGAATCTCAAATCATCTTGATTTTTGTATCAGAGATATTTTGGTACAAAAGAACCTATAATGCAAAGTTTTGTCCAACTGAGTCAATTGTTTTTTCATAATGAACAATTAGCACCATAAAATCTTATATTCTCATCTTTTAGTTAGCTGTGGGATGGACAAAATGTGGTCTTTCATTGAATACAATTTTAAAAAGCCTGCTTGTTTCCTATAAATATACAAATATGTAACCAATTCTTGTACAGGTAAAAGAATAAGCATATAAGTCAGTCTCCTACTGATATACCCTTCTATGATTAGTTAGGTTGGTACTTTGAACAGGTATTCTATTCCTGAGGCCATACTCAAAATCTTCCCAGTATGGAAGTACCTTCCAGGGCACATCACTGATCTAGCGTTGAGAACTGAGGGATATCTCTCTACCACAGTGAAACATTAGGACTTTTGGAAATTAATTTTACATTTATTCCCATTAATTTCCCTTTTGTATTTATCTCATCATCTTAGATAGGAGATAATTTTATGTCCTTTTTTCTATTCATTGTCTTTATTGTCTCTCCTAGTTTTATGTTATCTGAAAATCTGATAAAGAATTCATTTGTGCATTCATTCCAGTTATTGACAAAAATGTTAAGTAGAAAGCTAAGGACAAATACCTTTGGAACCTCACTAGTCAGCCCATCAAAAAACATTCATTAAGTGTCTATTATGTAGCAGGAACTTTCTAAGCTCTGGTGATGATGCAAAGAAAGACAAAAGACTGTCCCTGCTATCAAGGAGCTCACATTCTAATAAGGGAGACAACAGGCTAACAAACTATAAACAAGATAAATTAAAAAGAAATAGAGGGAAATAGAAGGAAAGCACTAGAATTTAGAGGGAACAGAAAAGGCCTCCTATAAAAAGTGGCATTTTAGCTGAGATTTGAAGGAAGCTAGGCATGCTAAGAGCTGGTGATAAAAAGAGAAGGCATTCCAGTTATGGGGGAGAGCCAGTGAATATGCCTGGAACCAGGAGATGGAATATCTTTTTCAAGAAATAGCAAAGGAGGAGGCCAGTGTCCCTGGATCACACAGCACACTGGTGGTGCAAAGAGAGATAAAAAAAGGAATGAATATTGAAAGAGAGGAATAGGTTATAAGAGCTTTGAAAGTCAAACAGAGAATTCTATATTTGATCCTGGAGATAATGTGGCGCCACTGACACTTTTTTTCTCCAGATTGACATTGATCTATTAATGACTTTAGTAGATCTTTTGGGTCTGGTCAATTCAAAAGCTCCAAATACACCTATCTTCACTATTATCAGTCAATATCTCTCAATCTTGGCCACAAAGATTGAGAGATATTAATAAAGGAAAAACTCAAGAGTCTTGCTAAAATACTATGTTTGCAACATTCTCCAGATATATCAATCTAGTAAGCCTATCAAAAAAAAGGAAATGAGATTAGTGTGGAGTGACTTATCTTTGATGAACCCATCCTGGTTTTTCATGATCACAAATTGTCCCTTTAGTAATCCTTTATAGAATTTTGTCAAGAATTCAAGATCCCCAAGTCTATAGATAAGAGAAAGTACTTTATACCCTTTTAGAAAATTGGGATATTTGCCTATTTCTAATACTACTGCACTTTTTTGGATATTCTACAATTTTTTAGAAAATCACTCCCAGTAGCTCAATAATAATTTTTTCAGGTTTAGTGACATGAATTCATTGAGAGAAGTTAGATGTTCTCCTATTCTGTCCTTACTTCTCTTCAGTTTCAATTCTCTATTAATCATTTTTGTTCTTTCTAGCCTAAGAAAAAAAAAATTCTCCTTGGGAGAGAATACTGAAGCAAAATAGTTAAGTGTTTTTCTTTATCATTATGCCATCTATTCTAAAAAGCAATTCCATCTTTTCTTTCCTGTCCCTGACCAGCATCTTTTAAAAAAAAAGTTCTGTATCTTGTCTTTAGCCTCAGCTTGTTTGCAACTTTAACCCTCTTGAAATTAATCATATATGACCATGCCACTCTTTTGTATTCATTCTGAGAGTCTGCCCTTGGTTCCATCTTCTGGAAAGTCTTTTTAAATTCTAAGTAGTCATTGAATTATCTGTGTATTCACATTAGTCTTTTTAGACATAAGCCATTTTTTTCTCCTCATTGGCATCAAATATGGTTACATAATCAGAATTTTGTTTTTTGGAATGTCCTATCCAGTAAGCCAACTCTATTTGTAGAATTTAGTGCACAGACTCCCAAATATTATTTCTCTGAACCCTTTGAAGTTAACTCTTCCCAAAACTAGACTCTATATCAAAGTATGTCCAGTTTTCCCTTACTTATTTTCAGAAATTTTAAGATGGTGTGATCACTTCCTCCTTGGTTCCTATCATCCTCTTTCAATAACATCATTGGTTAAAATCAGATCCAGAATACCCATGACACTTATCATTTTCTCTAACTTTGGAAGAATGAAATTATCATCAAGTTATATAAAGAAATGATTATCTTTGCCAAATTTAGCAAAAAAAATTCTGCTTTGTTTTCAGTTATGGAAAATATTGTAAATTGAGATTGAAATAAAGAATGTAGTTTCAAATAATAGCTTTGCCATTTGTTTCTTGTATATTGTTGGACAAGTCACTTTAGCTCTCTAAACCTAAATCTCCTTACTTTCAGAATAAAATACAGAGATTTGACTAAATGATCTTTGAGGCTCATCTAAACTTTAAATCTATGATTATATGATCACTATAACTCCTATAATGCTTCCAGACAAGTTTTGTGATCTATTTTCTGAACTAATGATCTGTTTCCTTCTTCTGACCAATAGGTACATATCATCTTCTCAGTACCATTTTACTTCTATTTAACCATCCTTCTTAGAGTATTACAGATTTAGAATCAGAGAGGAACTTAAAGCCCTTAAAACCCAACCTCCTCACTTTTAACAAATTTTTAACAAATGAGGAAACTGAGGCTAAAAGATTTAATTATGACCAAAGGGCTCTAAATCTATGTATATATGTTGACTTGGTGATACCACTAATATGTCAGTATGCTAAAGAATTTTTCCTAAAAGGAAAAGACCCATTTGTACAAAAATATTTAAAGGAACTGTTTTTTATTGTGACAAAGAACTGGAAATTGAGGGAATTCAGATCAATTGGAAATGACTGAGCAAGTCATGGTTTATGATTGTTATGGATTACTATTATATTATAAGAAATGACAAACCAGAATGCATTCAGGAAAACCTGGACAGATTTACATGAATTGAAGCAAAGTGATGTGGGCAGTACCAGGAAAATATGGCATATAGGAACAGCAATATTGCACTGTGATCAACTGTGAATGACAGCTGTCTTAGGCAATACAATGATCCTGGACAATTCCAAAGGATGAATAATGGAAAATATTTTCCACCTCCAGAAAAAAGAGTTGTTGGGATCTGAATGCAGATGGAAGCATTCTATTTTTCACTTTATTTTTTCTGTATATGTGTTTGTTTTAGCTTTTTTTCCTTAACAGCATGACTAATAAGGAAATATATTTTACATGATTTCACATGTATAACCATATCAAATTGCTTACTCTCCAAGGGCAGGGAAAGAGGAGAGGGAGGAAGAGAATTTGGAACTCAATTTAAAAAAAAAAGTTAAAATTTATTTTCACATGTAATTGGAAAAAATAAGTATTATTTTTAAAAAAGAGATTGAATGGGGGTGGCTAGGTGGCACAGTGGATAGAGCACCAGCCCTAAAGTAAGGAGTACTCAAATTCCAATCCAGCCTCAAACACTTAATAATTACCTGGCTGTGTGGGCAAGTCACTTAACTCCATTGCCTTGCCAAAACAAACCCTAAAAATCCTAAAAGAGATTAAATGTTTTGCCAAGGGTTCACAGTTAGTAAATGTCTAAGGCAGTATATGTAATCAAATCTTTCTGACTACAAGCTCAGCAGTTCATTCTGTACAACACCTACCTTTCTACCATGCTTTCTCCTTCAGTTTTGCTTTAAATGCTATTCCACTAATCCTTTAATTTAATCTGTGCATTTCAAATAAGATGTACTTTTTCACTGTCAAATTTGCAACAGGAATTACATCCTAACATGTCTTAATTATATAACCTTTAGCTATATTACTGAAATCTCCTTTCATTAAAGCATGAACTATCTTGCTCTGTTTACTATCTTTACTTCATATATTTGTATATGTATATCTGAGTTTATTGAGTTTTTGTTGTTATTGCTCTAGTTGGAATAGTGATATAATAGGAAGAACTGGAGCAATAATCATCAGAAATCTGGGTTCAAATGCTACCTTAGCTATATAAACTATTACTCATCCTTCCTGTGTCCTAATTTCCTTATCTATAAAAATTGAATTAATGGTAGTTCCATTTCCTCACTTACAGGATATGTGAAAGGAAACTGCTTTATAAAGTTTGGAGAGCTAGATAAATGGGAGTCATTATTATGCCATCTCTATTAGTATAGAAAATATAGGGTTTAGTAGAAGCATGTAAGATTTTTCCTCCTAGCTCTTCCATTTTATTTTTAAGATGCTTTTGACCATTTTAAGTCAATAGGTAATATATTTTCCCTGATCCCATTTAGATTTGCTCCAATCCCTGACTAAATGCCTGCCATTACTGTATCTGAAGCCCTGATCTACAGACCTAAATCCCATTCTTTCACACAGTCTTCTTAAACAGCTTGTCTCTTTCAATATTACTCTCTTTTCTTCTTAAGTCCCTACCTTCAACTGGCATACAGGAATAATGAAAATACCACAGATATCCCTAAAATCTTTAATTTCTTATCTATTCCTTAGAGATTCATTCTAGGTTTCTAGTGCAGTCCATTCAACATAGACCTGATACCCTTCAGAAAGGAAAACCTAAATCCTAGAACTCATTTTTTCCCCACTGAAGTCAGGCTCCTTTTCTGATGGCAGCTATAAATCATCATCATTTTATGTAACACAGACAATAGCTTCCTCCTTCTAGAAAATACTTCCATTTCATGAGTGAAAATACTTAAAACTGAAGTGCAAGGTGTCCCAAAATCTTAGTGTAGTTTTAATTATTAAAACTCAAAACTACATTATAACATTTGGGAAACTCTTTATGGATCCAACAATCCAGAGGTCCTGCTCTGATTTCTCGGTATCAATTGATCAACCAATAAACATTTTTGTTCAAGGCTGTGTGATAAGCATTTGATCACCTTGTAACTTCCTATATTAGAATCTTAATATAGGGTTGAATTTCCCTATGGTTCAGCAGCTAGGTAGCACCAGAATGAAGTACCAGTCCAGGAGTCAGGAAGACTTGAGTTCAAAACCCATCTCAGATTTTTAACTATCTGGGCAAATTTCAAAACTAGTCTCAGACATTTAGTAGCTGGCCAAATCTCTTAATACTGTTTTTCTCAGTTCCCTCAACTGTAAAATGAAGTGAAGTAAATGGCAAACCATTCTAATCATATCTTTGCCAAGAAGAACTCAAATAGAGTCATGACAGAATCAGACATGACTGAACAACATTCCCTATGTTTCAGGGATTTTTTTTACTTATAATTTTCCTTTAAAAACACTTTTTTCCCCTTCTTTCTTTTTTTGAAATTTACTAATTTTTTGAAAGTGAATCTCTTTCTCTGACTCAAAGAGCTACTCATAATTACAACTCCACTGATGATCAATACAGACACTTGGACCTGCTCTTTTTCCTGACCTGGGCCAATTCCCTTATTCCTACACAGCTCAATGGCTCTTTGCTCCTGGTTGTTCACCACATTGACTCTGGACTTTGTGTAAACACTCCATTTGTTTTAGTTGAACATTAGTTCATATTCCCTGTCCTCAAGTAACTCACCAATGATAGCCTCTCCATTAGTAACCTGGATTCCAGATATGTATGACCATGTTGGTTTTCCTGTTCTATTTCTTTTTTCCTTGATAAGCCAGAGTTGAAAAACTCTATTTTCCTGGAGGTTAAGTGATAACTAAAATAGAATCTGAGTCTAAACAAGCATCATAATAAAGCCCAAAGAGGCTAATAAGAGTAGAGTTTCAAGGTTTCCTAGAAAATTAGTGTCTCAATGAATCCATTGGTTTACCATTTACCTGGAGAACTGTCACAGTTGTCATTGTTCTTCAGTGCAATGATTAACTCTATGTAGCAATAAAAAGAAGCATTGTTTGTATCTTTTAACTTTGTCTTGACTTTTGTAGACATATAGTTGTCATTTAGCATGAGAAGTAATTCAAACAGAATAATCTCTTTAGGTCTCTGAAACATTTCCCTTTCCTTATGTCTACTTGTTCTATATTTACTGAATTCTTAAGTCTCTGGTTCTTAAGTAAGTTAGTAGGAGCAGTGAATAGAGTGTTCAATTTGAAGTTAGGAAGACTTAAATTCAAATCCCACTCCAGACCCTTACTAGCTGTGTAATCCTGGGTAAGTCATTTGACCTCTCTCAGCCTCAGTTTTTCTTATGTGTAAAATGGAGATAACTGCATGTAACTCATGGGATTGTTATGGAAAACAAAACATTTTTCAAATGTGAAGCACTTTGCAAACTTTAAAGTTCCATATAAATACTAGTATTATCATCATCATCGCCATAACAGATAGCTACTCCAACAAACTTACTCTCACCTTTCATAACTTTGTGAGATATTTATGGCTGTCTTTATTTACTTTTCTAGCATCATCTGGCCTTTGCTCATTTACAATATTTTATCTGGTATTGGGAGATTTCTGCCAGTGCCCAAAATACAAATATTAAGTACCCCTACACAAGAAAAAGCCCTCTATAAAAATACAGCTCCCAACTCTTCCTTACTTTGCTCTGAAATTAGCAAAATTAAAACATTAGTTTCTGACAACTTAACATCTTGTTTCTCCCACTATCTATCTACTATATATAATTATGCTTTACATAATTATGACTGCAGTGTCCACTCTGGACTGTTCTACCAATTTAACACCTAACTAACTTGCAGATTAAGTCAACCTAGATAGTTGAGGCAAAAGAGGTACCCTTGTGAATATACATTCCTTCTGCTGTAACTCATAAGCACCTTCTTGTCTGTTTCCCATTTGTAGATCTGGTAAATACAATGAACTATAAAGTATTCCTAACATAAATTGTACTTTTCCCTACAATTATGCATTATGTCCATGGGGGAAAATGAGCTAAAATTTAGACCCAAAGTTAGTGACGCATAAAGGAATGAAACACATGGGACCAAGGCAATTCAGACTTCAGTGATACAGAGCTCCATTGGCCATTTTCTCCTAATGAAATCCTAATAACCAACTCACCCTACCAGGCTTGGTGGGTTGCTCAACAGATCTGTCCCTTACAGGGTACAGTGATACATATGAGACTATGGCCACCTCCTCTCTTAAATCCAACACCAGATCTCTTATCTACTGACAGAGGATCTACTTCTGGAAATTGCTTCTGGTCTCAGATCACTGCCTCTCTTTATTGATGTCTCTCTGGAGTGTGTGTCACTGCTCCCTGCTAAATGTCATGTCTTATACTGACAGTGTAACTCCCCCTCAAAATTACATGGCCAGTGAGACCAAGCAAAAGAGAAAATCCCCCTTCCATTCCTTCTCAAGACTGCTTCCCCTTCAGGAGCTAGAATCATCCTCCACCTCTTACTTCCTTACTCCTGGCTAGACAGCACAGGACATGGCCAAATATACAGTACAAATAAATCCCAAGTTTTTCCTAATATATAAGAAATATGCATTCACTTGAACTTTGTAAAGGGATCACTGGATGTTTACACCTTCTTAATACCTCATCATCTGTAATTACATGCCTTACATATGGATTAGAGATGTTATATATAAACATAATAAAGATACTATTAGTGACATTAGAGTAATTTTATGCTACCAAAGTGGCAATATAACCTTCTCCTTGGTTGACTCATTGAGATTCTCTGAAGCCAGTTTCTTATTCACAAATCTGACTAAAATCAAATCCCAAAAGTTTTCCTGTAACTCCTCAAAAGTTCATCTAGAGTCACTAATCCAAGTAATTTTTTTATGATAACTACAAAGCAATGAGTAAAATTTGTAATTATTTCATGCAATATAATCCTGCTGGCAGGGGTGTCCCAGAGCTAGTTTATATATGTTAAATGTTGTGTGAGCATTCATACCTTAGAATTTGAACAAATGCTACAAATCAGAGCTTCATTTATTTTACTATTGATTGTCTAGACCAGTATCTAATGACCCTAGGAGCTAAATTCAGTTCATGACTGTTTTGTAGGATCAGAGAACTAAAGCTGTTCAAAGGCAAGCAATGGATAGGATTGGGTGAGTCTCAGTTGAGACTTAAAAAAATCTCGATAGAGAGATGAATTAAAAAATGAAATTTAAACTTAAAAGTGTGTCCTATTTATGTCAATCTTTAAAAATTTCATTTATTTATTCATTCATTCATTCATTCATTTATTTTTCACATCCATATGCACGTGCATATTTTTAAATTACAAGATTTTCTTCCATTCATCCTTCCCATCCCACTCCCCTCAGCAGCAGTCAGGTTAGCATTGTACATATATATATTAGTGATAAACATGTTTACATATTAGTCATCTTTGGTAGGAGGAATCAAAATTAAGGTAAAGAGATACATAAGAGAAAATTTTTATAAAGTGTTCATCAGATTCTGAAAGGTTGAGTTTTTTGTTTTGTTTTGTTTTGTTTTTCTTCCTCTGGATGAGGATAACATTGTCTATAGCCAGTCTAATTTGGTTGTTCTATCTCTCTGAACTGCTGAGAGGAGCTGCTTCCATCAAGGTTGATCATCTCACAATGTTGTTGTTAATGTGTATATTGTTCTCTTTGTTCTGCTTCCTTTGCTCAGCATAAGATCCTGTAAGTCATTCCATGCTTCTCTAAAATCCAAACATTTATGGTTTCTTATAGAACAATAATGTTCCATAGTATCCATGTACCATAACTTGTTTAGCTGTTCCCCAAATGATGAACATTGCCTCAATTTCCAATTCTTTGCCACTTCAAAAAGAGATGCTATGAATATCTTGGAACATGTGGTGGGACTTTTCCCATTTTTTTAGATTTCTTCTGGATAAAAGCCTAGAATTGGAATTGCTGGGTCAAGTGGAATGAACATTTTTATTGTTCTTTGGGCATAGTTCAATATTGCTCTCCAGAATGGATGAGTCTGTTCACAACTCCATCAGTAGTGAATGTCCCACAAACTCCAGTATTGATCGTTATCCCTTTTTTCATCTTGGCCAATCTGATAGGTGTGATGTTATACATCATTGTTGGCATTTCTTGGCATATATCCAATAATGATTTCGAGCATTTTTTCATAAGATCATATATAGCTTTAATCATTTGAAAACTGTCTATTCACATTTATCAATTGGGGAATGACTTGTAAACTTATAAATTTGATATGACTATATTTTAGAAATGAAACATTTATCAGAAATCCTAGTTGTGAGGATTGTTTGCTAACTTTCTGCATTCCTTCTAATTTTGGCAGCGTTGATTTTATTAGTCTAAAACCTTTTTAATTTAATATAGTCAGAATCATTCATTCTTGTTTGGTCATAAATTTATTCCCTTTCCATAAATCTAATAGAGTATTTCTTGGTCTGTTAATTTATCTATGGTGTCATGTCTAAATCCTGTACCTATTTTGACCTTATTTTGGCATAGGGTGTGAAATGTGGTCTATGCCTAGCTTTTGCCATACAATTTTTCAGTTTCCACAATAATTTTTGTCAAATAGTGAATTCTTAGCCCAGAAGCTGATGTCTTTGGGTTTGTAAAACAGTAGATTTCTGTAGTGATTTACTGAGGTTTCTTTTGAACCTATCCTAATCCACTGATCCATTACTCTATTTCTTAACCAGTACCACTTAGTTTTGATTACTGCTGCTTTACAATATTGTTTTAGATCTGGTATGACTAGGCCACCTTCCTTTCCATTTTTTTCATCAGTTCCCATGCTATTCTTGACCTTTTGAGGCTGAAGATAAATTTTGGTTTTTCCTAGCTAGGTAAAGTAGTTATTTGGTAGTTTGATTGGTATGGCACTGAATAAGTAATTTAATTTTGGTAGAATTGTCATTTTGATTATATTAGCTTGACCTAACCATGAATAATTGACATTTTTCCAGTTATTTAGATCTGATTTTATCTGAGTGAGAAGTGGTTTATAATTGTGATCTTACAACTTCTGGGTTTGTCTTGGGAGGTAGATTCCCAAGTATTTAATGTTTACTATAGTTACTTTAAATGAAATTTCCCTTTCTATCTCATCCTCTTGGGCTTTGTTGTTCATTTATAGAATTGCTGATGATTTATGTGGCCTTATTTTATATCCTTCTACTTTGCTGAATTTGTTTATTGTTTCAAAGAGTTTTTAAGATGATTTTCTCTGGGTTTCTAAGTAGACCATGATATCATTTGCAGAGTGAAAGCTTTGCTTCCTCACTGACAATTCTGATTCCGTCAATTTCTTTTTCTTCTCTTATTGCTATAGTTAGAGTTTCTAATACTATATTGAATAAAATGGTAATAATGGGCATCCTTGTTTCATCCCTGATTTTATTATAAATGTTCCAAGTTTATTCCAGTTACATATAAAATTTGTTGCTGGTTTTAGATATTTATTTATTTATTATTTAAGGAAAACTCCATTTATTCCTAAACTTCCTAGTGTTTTTAAAAGAAATGGATATTGCATTTTATCAAAGTCTTTCCCTCCATCTATTGAGATAATCATATCATTTCTGTTGCTTTTGATATTGATATATTCAATTATGTTGGGTGTTTTCCTAATATTGAACTATCCCCGCCTACCTGGTATAAATCCTACCTGATCATGGTACATTATCCTAGGAATAACTTGCTTCAGTCTCATTGCTAAAATTTTATTTGAGAATTTTGCATCAATATTCATTAGGGAGATTGATCTATAATTTTCTTTGTTTTGAATCTTCCTGCTTTAGGTGTCAGCACCATGTTGATGTCATAAAAGGAATTTGATAGAACTCCTTCTCCTATTTTTTAAAATAGTTTGTGT
This sequence comes from Macrotis lagotis, assembly GCF_037893015.1. NCBI lineage: Eukaryota > Metazoa > Chordata > Mammalia > Peramelemorphia > Peramelidae > Macrotis > Macrotis lagotis. The sequence goes on along the minus strand of NC_133661.1, from coordinate 178,467,547 downwards.
AGAATAGGAATTAATTGTTCCTTAAATGTCTGGTAGAATTCATTAGTAAATCCATCTGGACCTGGAGACTTTTTTAGGTAGTTTATCAATGGTTTCTTCAATTTCGTTTTTTTCTCAAATGTGGTTATTTAAGTAATTTATTTCCTTTTCTGTTAATCTGGGCAGTTTGTGTTTTTGAAAATATTCATCCATTTCATTCAAGTTATCCAATTTATTGGCATACAGTTCAGCAAAGTAGCTCCAAATTATCTCTTTAATTTCCTCCTCATTAGTGGTTAGTTTACCCTTTTCATTTTTGATACTGGTAATTTGGTTATCTTCTTTTTTTAATCATATTAATCAAAGCTTTGTCTGTTTTAATGGTTTTTTTCATAAAACCAACTCTTAGTTCTATTTATGAGTCCAATGGTTTTCTTGCTTTCAATTTTATTACTCTCTCCTTTGAATTTCAGAATTTCTAATTTAGTATTTAATTGGGAATCTTTAATTTGTTCTTTTTCTAGTTTTTTTAATTGCATACACAATTCATGGATCTCCTCTGCATCCCATAACTTTTGGTATGATATCTCATCAGTATCATTTTCTTAGATATGATTTCTGATTACTATTATATGTTTTTCAAGATAAAGTTATTTAATTTCTGATTAGTTTTTGGTTTTTCTTTTCATGACCCTTTATTTTATATAATTTTTATTGCATCATGGTCTGAGAAGTGTGTATTTGTTATTCCTTCCTTTCTGTGTTTGATTAAAAGATTTTTGTGCCCTAGTACATGGTCAATTTTAGTACAGGTACCATGTACTGCTGAGAAAAAAAGCATATTCTTTTCTATCCCCATTAAGTTTTCTCCAGAATTCTAATCTTTTTCCTAAAATTTCATTCACCTTAGTAACTTCCTTCTTTATTTTCTGGTTAGATTTATCTAATTCTGAGAGAGGGAGATTAAGGTAGCCCATTATTAAAGTTTTGCTGTCATTGTCTCCTTGTAAGTCACTCAGCTTTTCTAGGAATTTAGATGCTATATCACTAAGTGCATATATGTTTAGTAATGATATAACTTCATAAGCTATGGTGCCTTTTAAGAAGATGTAGTTTCCTTCCTTATCCCTTTTAATGAGATCAATTTTTGCTTTTATTTTATCTGAGATCAGGATAGGTACCCCTGATTTTTTTTTACTTCACCTGAGCCATGATATGATTTGTTCCAACCTTTTACCTTTACCCTGTGCATATCTCTCTGCTTCATATATGTTTCTCTCAAACAGCATATTATAGGATTCTGATTTTTAATTGATTCTGCTATGCACTTCCATTTTATGGGACAGTTCATTCCATTCCCATTACAGATAAGATTACTAATTCTGAATTTCCCTCCATTTATATTTTTTTTGCTTACTCTTATTCCTCATCACCAAAATTTTACTCTCTTTCTCCTTTGACTTTTCTTTAAATTTAACATTCAGTTTATTTTCACTTTTACCCTCAGCTTCCCTTTTAACAGTCCTTTCTTCCCATATCTTTACTTTTCCCATCCCCCTGCCATCCCTGCAGATTAGGATAAATAAATTTTAAATTCAAATGGGAATGTATTTTATTCCCTCTCTGAGCCAAATCTATTGAATAGAATTTACTCAGGTCACACTCTCCCTTCTTTCCCTCTAAAGTTATAAATTGTTGTGCCACTTCACCTGATGTTATTTAGCATTCTAGTATTATTAATCAGGTATTATCAATCACAGCTTGATTATTTGATTGCTTGACATTGATAGGCTCATATTGTTATGAAAGTATCATAAAAGATTGCTTGATTTCTTGATAAGAAGCATTGTCTCAAATTACATCAGATTATAATTAAAATCATTTTTTACCTTACCCCCTTTTCAAAATATCCTTTTCAAGGACACAAAATCCTTTTCATTAGCCAAAGTATCATCCAAAGCCAAATCATTTCTTGAACCATTTGTGCCTCCAGGCCTACTTTCCTCTCACACTCCCCCCACCTCCACCCAGGGTACTTAACGCCTTGTTAAGTGAAGAGTGGATTAAGCAAACCCTGATCTGATTAACTACAAGAATCTTAAAGCTCTCTAAATTCTAGGAGGCTCTGGAGATCTCAGCTGAGAACTTTACAATTGTTTGTAAATTATGGGAAACACTGATTTAGGACTATTCAGTTTATAATGTGCTCATTAGACAAATTGCTAAATTTTGTCAGCACAGCTGAGTTAAAGTTGGTCAAAGGACAATGTGACACTTAAATTTAAAGTGAACACCCTTGCTTTTCATGAGACCCAATTATACCCATATCCTTTAAGTTTAATCTCTTCAATTATATTTGACCCTCTAATTATTCTAAAAGAAGTAAAGTTCTAAAGAATTAGAAGTATTATATCTTCCCTTTTAGGGTTGTATACAATTTGATGGTCTTGACCAACATTCATTTTGTATTCTTTTTGTTTGTTCCTTCCCTTTTTCATTTACATTTTTATGCAACTCTTGAGTCTTGTATTTGGTGATTGAATTCTCTGTTTAGTTCTGGTCATTGTGTCAGAACATTCTGAAAGTTTTCTATTTCTTTGAACATCCATTTTTCCTGACAATATGTTCTAAATTTTACAAGTTGTAATCCCAGGTCCTTTGCCCTCTTATATATGGTATTCCAGGTCTTCCAGGTATTCCAGTCCTTCAATCTTGAGACTGATAGGTCCTATATGAGTCTGATTGTGCTTCCTTTGTATCTGAAGTGTTTTTCTTTTTGCTACTTGCAATATTTTCTCCTTTATTTGAGAGTTCCAAGTGCCATAACAGCCCTTGGAGTTTTTATCCTGGTGTCTCTTTCTGGAGGGGTTCTGTGGACTTTTTCAATGATTATACTGTTTTCTTGTTCTAGCATATTTGGACAGTTTTCCCTTATAATTTCCTGAATTATGTTTTCCAGGTTCTTTTTTTTTGATCTAGGCTTTTTTTGTTAGTCCAATAATTCATAGATTGTCTCTCCTGGATCTATTTTTTGACAAGAAAACATTAACTACTGTTATCTTTATAATTCAATTCATTTCTATCCCAACTTTACCATCACATACATATACAATTTTGTCTTCGCTAGGGAGTTTGTTTTCCCTGTTTTATTTGCTTTCCCTAAAAAGTATGTTACATTTTCTTCAATTTTTTCAGCCTTTTTATTTTGTTTGATTGAATCTTGTGGTCTCATAGATTCACTGGCTTCTATTTGTTCATTTCTAATTTTTAGGGTTTTATTTTGTTCCTTTTTAAGGGTATTGAATTCTCTGATTAATTCTTCATAATTTTCTTGCATGACTCATTACTTTTTTTCCATTTTTCTTCTTCCTCTCCTTTGGTTTGTAAATTCTTTTTTAATTCTTTGATGAGCTTTGGTATGGGAGTCTAATTTATAGACTATTTTGATACTTCCTCATGAGTGATTTTTCACTGATTTCTTCTTCAGACATATCATTGCTGCCATCTTTATATAGTAGTTTTCTATAGTGAACACTCTTTTAGCTTTTCTGCTCATCTTTGTTGTTTTAAGCTCTGCTCTTGGGGTATAGGGTATATAGATCCAAGCTATTTTTTTTTTTGCTGAGACTGGAGTCTGATCCCTGGCCTGTCTTTGGCCAAGATGTTGCCTATGCAGTCCAGGCCTTACCTTTGCCGAAGTTTATTTCCTCCTTTATGTCCAAGTTCTGACTTAGCAGTGGTTTATTTCCAACCCAGTCCTATCTTTTACCCTGGTGTTCCCAGGGTTCAGTCTTTGTTTGGGTTAGGACCCTTCCTGCTGGCTTGCTATCTGGCTGCCAGTACCTCTGCTGTTATCAAGCTTTCAGGACCTGGACTGCACTGTGGCTAAAAGCCTCCAATTGGCTTTTTCTGCTGTCCTGCCTCCTGGGCTTTACGTCCTCTTTTCCCCAAAGTAAAAAACTTTCACTGAAGATCCTCCACAATATCTACCACTGAAAACTTCATTTAATCTTCTCTTTTTCTTGGTGGTATCTGTAGTTTGAATTTCAGAAGAGAGGCTTCATTTATCATTTGTAGGGAAAAGCTCTGGAAGCATGTTAACTTCATGCTACCATCTTGGCTCTTTCCCTGAAGTCTCTGGTTTTTCTTGCTTTTGTTGTTCTTTGAAGAACCAGTCATTTTTCCATCATATTAAAAAAGAAATTGAAGGGATTTCTACGAAAACACACACACACACACACACACACACACACACACACACACACACACACACACACCACCCCTAAACTCCTTAGTATAGACAAAATTGTATATGTATGTGATGGTAAAGTTGGGATAGAAATAAACTGAATTATAAAGATAATAGTATTTAATGTTTTCTTTTTAAAAATTTAGAACCAGAAGAAACCCTAGCATTCATCTTGTCTGATCCCCTCATTTTTCCAATGAAGAAGCTAGGGACCAGTCAAATTATATAACCTATATGAGGTCACACAGGAAGAAAGAGGCAGAAGCAGGGTTCAAAACCAGTATTGCTGCCTTCAAATCTAGCATTCTTTGTGATCCCTTGCATGTCTCTCCATAAAGCTAACATTAAAGTGACTGTTTTCCTTCCTTAGAAATTTTACACAAATATAAATTTCAAAAGAGTGTGTATAACTCAAGAAAGGAGTGTTTGGAACATACGGCTCCTATATGCCAGAAATATCTTGAAAATATCTCAGAAACTAAGTTTGCAGCACAAGCATCTTCCTCTCTATTCACATATTCATTCATTCATTCATTCATTCAGCAAACATCATTAAGTACCTTTGATGTACAGATTATTGTCCTAGGTAAAATTAAAAATGTAACACACAGTTCCCAACCTTATGGGTTATATGCTGTACAAACTGATATGATACATGAAAAAATAGCTATAATACAAAATAATTGTATCATTTGAATTAGTGGTTGGGGAGAAGTAGAGTAGCAATTGGAGGAATCCAGAAAAATTTCATAGACATTTGAGCTGGATTTTAAAAGATGTACATGAGTTCAAAATAGCAAATGGAGGGAGAGTATGTCAAGTATATGAATAAAGTCAGAAAATTAGGAGAGATAGTGTTTGAACAAAATATGGCTGATCGATTCAGTGTGATTAGAGTGAAAATTATGTGAAGGAAGGGAGATGAAAGAGGACTGTAGAGGAATATTATGACTAAATGTGGGAGGGTTCTAAATACTAGGCTAAAGAGTTTATATTTATCCAATGAAATATTTGCAAAATATTTAAGACAATGTCTGACAAATAGGCATTTGATAAATGTTTACTATCTCCTCCCCACACACACTTAATATGGTGGATAAATAGAAATTACTGGAGAATCTTGAGCAAAGAGAGACTAGATATTTTTGGGAGGGGAAATCAATCTCACCTCATTGTGAAGAATGGAGCCCACCACCATATACATACATTATATTCACACTTAGCTGCTTGAGACCTGGAAAGTGTACCTTATTTCATTTCTTTTCCCACACTCATAAATGACCCATCCACTGTTGAATATAATTTAAATACTTAGAGATGTAAGTAAGCAAGGAAATCAGGGAATCCAGCCCTTCTACATACAACCACTTCAACTTTTTGTTTAAATGGCAAATAGGCCATTTTTCTTAGCCTTCTGACAGGAGTGCTTTTGTCCCTAGAAAGGACAGCCTCAGTCATCTCTTGGTAAAGAAGCTGGCATTTCTCTGGTGAGCCTGGTAGGCACCTTAAGGCTTGGTTTCCATAGCAAATACTTTTGAATTTGGCCTCAGAACACAGAACAGTCTGCAGAGCCTGTTATAGTCCAGTGACTATTCATTTAAAAGATCTGAGATAATGAATCATCCAGCATCATCAAGGAAGTTTACCCTTTCACTGAAGGAAGAAAATATAGAAAGAGTATAAAATGGGCCCTTTCATTTCTCCATTTTTCACTTTCTCACCACCTGGTCACCAGACCCACAGTGGCTCCCCTTTCCTCTCTACCCACCCCCAACCTTGTTCCCTTCCAAGAAATTTCCATCCTTGCCAGCTGGCCAGAGCTCAGCAACAAAGTTGGATGGATGGATTCCCCCTCCTAGCCCTACACACATATACAGACATACACCCCTACCCTGCCTAAATAGTCTTGAATTCAGCTCAGCAGTCCATTGTCCTTCCTCCTTCCTTTTGGCTTCTCTAATAGGAAAGCTTGGGAAACCAACATGGTGTTCATTCTGTCCCTACCTACAGTGAGGGAGTCAGAATCATGTGTTGCTCCATTATTTTTAATGCCTCAGTAGAGAGTTTGGCACACTCCTGCTGTCTAGGACAGGAAAGCTAACAAAGAGTAATGGAGATGAAAAGTGGACCTGCTGTAAGTGACTGGATGAAGCATTGTGGGTTATATTTAAGGAGGGGATTGGAAGGGGAAGTGGGAAAGGGAAGGTTATGGGCATAGAGATGGAGAGGAAGGGTCAGTTGTTCTTAAGCTAAAAAATATATTGGATCATCCTGACTATTTGATAGTTGAAGCCCTGGAAGTTGAAGTGAATTATTTGTCCAAGGTCAGACAATTAGTAACAGAGCCTGGACTTGAATCCAGTTGCTGTGGCTCATTGTAAGTAGCAATCACTGGAGATACATGTTCTTTGCACTTATATTCACAGTGTACAGTAGAATACCAGGCAAAAAGAGGGTACTTAATAAAAACTTGTTGATTGATTGATGAATTAGTGATTGAATTAAACCTTGGGAAACATGTCTGTAATGGAGGAAGACAGAAAGGATAGTTTTGTAATTGATAGAAAATGTTACAGAACTAATATCAAAGCTTCTCAACAAAGTTGTGTGACACTGGGCAAATCATTTTTACTTTTCTGATTCTCAGACAGTAGGGAAGGAAGTTGGACCAGATGATCCTTATTCTCCCTTGGGATCTGATGTATTGTGATTCCAAATGGAACCAGTATAGGTGTGTGAATGCACTCCCAAACCCTAGCTATTCTCCATTGTAAAGATAGTTAGGGCCTGGGGACAGTGCCAGCTCTGTTAACAGCATTAGATGTGTAAACTTAGATAGGTCATCTTATTACCCCTTGGTATCTCATCAGTTAAATAGATATAACAGCAATATCTAGGTTATAATAGTGAGGAAAAATACACATATATTTTTCAAAGCACTATCAAATGAGAAAGAAAGAAGGAAGGACAAAAGGAAGGAAGGGAGGGAGGGAGAGAGAGAGAGAGAGAGGAAGAAGGAAGGAACAAAGAAAAGAAGGAAGGAAGGGAAGATGGAGGGAAGAAAAAAGGAAGAAGGAAAGAAAGAAGAAAGGAAGGAAGAAAATAAGGGAGGAAGAAAAAAGAAAAAAGAAAGAAACAAGGAAAGAAGCAAAAGAGGGAAGGAAGAAGGAAGGAAGGAAAAAAGGAAGGAAGAAAGAAAGGAATGGAAGGAAAGAAGGGCTTCAAGCCCATCCCTGTTCAAGTGGTGTGGAGTGAGGAGAAAGTGGAATTGGTCTAGCAAGGAGGCCAGATTCAATTATAGGGAGACAGTTTTGAATGTGTTCGGAAGTCTGCTACTGAAAATTACCCCCATACCTGGCAAAGACTCCCCCTATCCCCACATTTCTATGTAAGGCAAAAATCTCTTCCCCTGTCCCTGCCAAATAGGTTTTTACCTCAAAGGCACAAATTTTATGTCTTCTTTATCAAGGCAAGGGAAAGGCAAATGCTGTCTTTCTGTTTGAAACAAAAGTTAGTAAAAGTTTAATGTTGCCTTACATTCCTATTATCAGCTTCCACCATCAATCTGAAACCACTATCCTCATAGGTTTTTTTTGATTGCCCCAACTGGTAGTACTTTTCCTCCCTTTATGTATTTTGTACATATTTAAGTGGGCACATTTATTCCTCCCAATAAAATATAAGCTACCTGAGAGTAGGGACAATTTTGTTTTACCTTTACATTCCCAGCTCCAAGGAGAGTGTCTGGCAGACATTAAACAGTCAATAAATGCTTCTTGAGAGATTTACTGAGTTGACATGACAAGTCCCTGTTAAAATACAAAAGTATTTCTTTTGAGGTGAGGAACCAGAAATCAAGTCACCCTACCTCAAATGACACATCAAATTTGCCAGATTGACAATCTTTACTTCTCCAGGCCTTGAGGACAAAAGGCATCAATATATTTTGCTGACCTGAAGGTGGTCTAGCTAGAGCTGAGGCATGGTATGCTACTAAGCAGAAAAATCAAAATAGTAAGTCAAAGGGGCTCTAGAAGTTTGAGCCAAGGGAAAGACAAGAGGAAAAGAAAGGTGATGCAAGATAAATGGTCTCCAAAACCAAATATTTCTCATTTTTGCCTATGTCTAGACCTGCCTGGCAATAGTAAACTGAGTAAGAAGGATATGAGTCCCCAGAAGTCTCTTTGGGTCCCCATAGCCCCCGATAGGGAGATTCACCATTTTTTACAGATTTATTGTCCTCATTTTTATCCAGTCATGTGTAGAAAAATCATCTAATTTAGAAATGGAAGGCACAATAGAGGTAGTGTGCCAATTTAAGTCCAAATTTGTACAGCATTTATCATATTGTAGCTGGTCAATTATCTAAACCTCTAGTCACCAAGATGCAGAGACAGTTGGATAAGGGCCTTGCTTGAGGTTCCACAAATAGGTTGATAGATTTATAACAAGAGTCCTTAGCTGGTTCTGTGTGTCTTGGGAGAAAAGAAAGGAAAAAAGGGGGAGGGAAAGAGCAAATATGTATTGTGTCTACTTTTTGTCAGAAACTGTGCATTACAAATATTGTTTTATTTTAAAATGAATCCCTTAGACAGTCTAGTAAAACCTATGGAACCTTTTCCAGAATAATATTTTTAAAAAACATAAAATATATGGAATTAAAAGGGAAACCAATTATATTGAACTTTAATTATTAAAATATTTTTGAAAATAAGTTCTCAATTATGCCCAAAGGGCTATCAAACTAGGTCTGTATTCCAAAATGATCAAAAAGGGAGGGGGGAAGGATCTATTTATACAGAAATAATTAAAGCAGCTCTTTTTTTGTGGTGGCAAAGAATTGAAGATTGAGAGAATGCCCATCAGCTGGGAAATGGCTGAACAAGTTGTGGTATATGAATGTAATAGAATATTATTTTGCTATACATAAGGATGCTTTCAGGAAAACTTGGAAAGATTTATATGAACTGATACAAGTAACCAGAAATGGGAGAATATTGTACACAATAACAGCAATATTGAATAATGAACAGCTATGAATGACTTTTGCTAGCAATACAGGGATCCAAGACAATTCTAAAGTACTGATGATGAAAAAATTATATCTACCTGCAGAGAAAGAATTGATGGCACCTGAATATAGACCAAAGCATATTTTTCTTCCTTCCCTCCCTTCCTCCTTCCTTCCATTCCTTCCTTCCTATTTCTTTCATTTTTTCTTTCTTACTCTCTCTCCTTTTGTTTTGTTTTTCCCCCCCCATAAAATCACCAATGTGGAAATGTTTTACAGATCAGATTGTTTACCATGTTGGAATGGGATGGGAGGGAAGGATAAATTTGGAACTCAAAACTTAAAAAAATTTAAAATTGGTTGTATATGAAATTGGGGGAAAATAAAATATTATAAAAATAAGTTCATAGACCCTAGGCTAAATAAAAACTGGGAAACCACCCATTTTAATTTTCTTTTAAAAATAGGAAGCCTGAGGTTTAGAAAATGTACCTGGCTTGCCCAAAATCACACAAAGAGTTAAGAAATCTGTTATTCATGCCCAGGCCAAGTGACTCCAATCTCTTGTTCTTTTTAACCACACCATACTGTCCAGACTAGTTGGAGTCCTGAATACAATGCCTCTGGGATTGTTTAGGCTCTTCTCTGAAACATGTCCAATAAAGAATATGTATTTTAGATTTACAAATCATTTTGTTACTTTGGTGGCACCAAAAAGACCTTTGCTAAATATAGTCTTGTTGCTAATTGGAAAACAGAGGGCATGTTAAGCTTCAGACTTAAGGAGAAATCTTGGCAGAGTCCCAAATTATGGAATCAAGTTGCTATGGATTTAGAAGATTTAGGTCCTTTTATTTGTCTCAATACAGGGGAAAATCCTTTCCTGACCCTAACTTGAATTGAACTGATACTTTGTCATTTTAACCTCCTAAACCCCCTAACTTTGTCCCCAAAAAGGATCATATGTAATACTCATTCCTCTCTTCAAGAATTCTCCAGATGCCTCCTTTTGTCAATGAAAAGCCAACAGAGCTAGGAATAGTAAGCAATAGGGTTAGCAAGAGTGTGTCTCGGCTGACATTACGCTGGAGGTTATTATTGTATGAAGGGCCATGTATAATGACATGACATACAGATTTAGAAGAGACATTTACAGCATTCTTAGTTACATTAGTACCAGGGCTACATTATTCCTGTTGCCATATTTACATCCCTTTAGAGCCAGACAGCTACTGCAGCTACAATAGACACACTCATCCTCTAATCCAAGTATAAAGTAGGCCTTTCAAGTCAAGCTTTAGGCATCTACACAGCTGTATCTAATTCTACAGTACTGCTTGTATTTAAAGAAAAAGAGAGCATCACTTGTAATATTTGTCACTTAGAGACTGGCTCAGTCCACCAAAATAACATGAAAAAGGCATTGTTCTCATCCTTCTATGACTGTCCTGGGACTCTTGAGACATACATCACTGAGACTTTTTGGATCCATAAATGATGTTCTCCCACACTCAATCTGGTCTAAGAGAGGGGTAGCAAAAGAGAAGTAAATATGGGTACTTGGATAAATGAAATAAAAAAAAGAAATGATAGGGTTTTTTTTTCTTTCCTTTATAACCCAAAGGGTCACATTATAGGACTCTAGGTCATTAAGTATGTCCATGTCTGAACTAGTTGATTGAAACCATATGTTGTTCGAATCTTGATCCTAGAATTGAGTTTTATCCTCTTGATCCTTAGCCACTATTCCTGCTTAGTTTTCTATGTCCAAGAAATATAGTATTAAAATTCCCTCAAGTCACCTCTCTCTCCCCAAATAAAATAGGTCCCCAAACAACATTGTTCTTAGGCACAGGCTCAGAGGGATATTTGTCATAATGGGAGAAAACAGTAATAGCCCAGAGCTGTCTGTATATTCAACTCCAACTTGAATGATACCAAAGATTAAATCTCAGTTTCCAATTGTTTCATGCCAAGGCTGTTATATTTAAGGTCCAAATATGTGCAGCATATGTCATCCTGTTGCTTGACAATTACCTCAACCGGCAGTGTCAGACAGATGGTAAACATTACTACCAAGCATACGTACATTTAGAATTAGACATTTCAATAAATTCAGGCCTGTCTTAAGCTTATTAGAAGGATTTCAGGCTGTGAAGCCACTTTAAGCTTTTGGGAGTAAGAGCATCCCTGAAGAGGCCGCTACATCCTCTGAAGGCAGATGCCCTCTCCTCCAAGCACCTCTGGGCTACAGAAGGCAAATAACAGACCCCATACCTACAATTAAACCAATAATACCAATTAAATGAAAGTAAAGATATTTCACTGCTGTTTTTTAAGACAACTATGTACCCCATCACCGTGCTGACAATCAGAGAACCTTAGAACATCCCTGAGACTCTCTTAAAAGCCTCCATACTTCATAGGGAGATAAGAAAACTAACAAAGGTGCCTGCCAGAGGACCAATTCAGTAAGTCCCAGGCTGAAAACCTTAGGCTATGAAAGACTTTTGATAGGATTTTTTCACAAACCCCTAATAAAGGGAAATTCCCTGCCTGAGGATTGAAGGAGTATTTCAGATGATCTTGTCTTAAGGTTTGTTTTTTTTTTCCCAAACTACTTAAAAGGGACTCTTTGCACTCCTTTAGGGATTTTTTGAATCATTTTGGCATAACAACAAGCTTTGGAATGCATTATGATGCAAAACCAAATCAAGTTGTAGGAAAAAAAGATTAGGCATTTGCACAGAGTTCCAAGATGCAACCAACCTGTATTGGATGACAGTTTCCCATGGAGCATCCTAATCTTTAAAGACCCAGTCTCATGTCAATAGGTGTAGTTTCCCTTTAGAATTTATGAGTGTTTTCTTCAACATTTTGTTTCTTTCTCTTTTTGTAAGAAAATTAACTCTAATTTAAAAATAAGAGCATGTTTAAGGAGTTTTAAGAATGTCCTTAGAATCCTTAGTTAATGGAAGAAGTGAACTTCTTTGTCTGAAGGATAAAACAGTCCAGAGTGAGGTGGATAGCAAATGCTGACTTTCTGGGAAGGACTTGATACTATTTCCTTTCTGACAAGCCTGTCAACAGCTACACACCCTGGGTCAGATTTTCATTCTGAGTAACCAGTCTTAGCAGCTATTCCTTTCTCTAGTTCAATACTTTGGCAGGAAGAAAAAAACAAACAAGTCTTTCCTAGGATCTTCTGAAATGATTCCTCATCTATAGAATTCACCCTGAGGGCCAGCATATAACTTGTTCTACAAACTACTGTAGCATGCCTAAGGAAAGGCAAATTTGAGAGTCAATGGATCTCTACAATTTTGAAAATAACAACTAATTAAAATAATGCCACATTCTAGTTCCAAGACCTCTCAACTCCTCAATTAAAGGAATTACAACAGTGTATGCATGAGGTTTGTTGGTTTGCTTCTGGAACATGTGCCTTTGTCAAAGAGAATTAAATTTGTATTCTGATTGCCCTTAGTAAGAGCAAAGTAGTTAAAAGTAAACAATCAATTCATTTCAGCTAAATATGCATTTACCTTTTGCCATTCCTTGATGTCCATTTCTGTTTAGGTTGTGATTTGTTGTTGCTGTTTTTGTTTTTAAAGGGTGGGGCAAGGACAAAACTCAAGATTTTTCCAGAATAGAAAATTTCCAGTATGTCTAAACTCTCTCTATTGATATAGATAGACAAATTGTCTGTAACTTCATCTTAAAGGTTTGGTTGGAAATGTGAGAAATTAAATAATTTACCCATGATTACATAGTTATATGTCAGAGGCAACGATTTCTGGACTCCAAGACTAGCTTTTTGAATACCATGCCCACAGCCTTTTCTAGAAATTAAATATCCACCCACTAGTAGGTTGTAAGTTCCTTGATGATAAACCTTGGTTATTTTTTCACCTTTTTATAGCCCACAATGCCTGGAGAATTCCCTGGCACAGGTCCTTAATGAATATTTGTTGAATTGGATATAAAAACCTTATGATTATCTAATGCTTTAGAATAATACAAAATATTTTCCTCACATTCTTGAGGAAGGAAAGAAATAGCCATTGAATTAGTAAACAAACAGTCTTCTAATTGATTTACAATTATTATTTTATTTGATCCTCATAATAATAATATTTATTTGAATGGGATTAAGGAGACCTAGTTACTGAGTCTTCTTACACATCCTAGACACTCAGTCAGCATTGATCCAAAGTGAACTGAGATCTCCCATCATCTTGAGTATCCCCTTCTACATGTCTGCCTTCTGTTCCTGGAATGTTCTACTTCTCACCTCTACTTCTTTTGAATCTTCACTGTTCTTCAAGCCTCAAATGCTATCTTCTGAATGAGATCTTTGCTGTTTTCTATCTTCTGTCTCTCCTCTAAGGTACTTTGTATCTGCTCTTTATATTGATTATATACATACTTATATGTGTTTGTTGTAAATACCTACAGATCTATACATTATCTTCTTCAGTAGAATGTAAACTCCTTGAGGGCAAGAAAAGTTTCACTTTTGTTCTGGTGTTCGCAGAACCTAGCCTGGCAGAGTGTATATATTTAACAAATAATTGCTCAAGTCCATATATATTGTACTTTTATGGTTTAATGATAATGAATCTAATCTTAATACCTTATGGGATATATCCAAGTATATTTTACTTCAATACATCAATGTTCTTTCATTTTTTTTTATTAAGGCAATGGGGTTAAGTGATTTGCCCAAGGTCACACAGCTAGGCAATTATTAAATGTCTGAGACTGGATTTGAACTCAGGTCCTCCTGACTCCAGGGCTGCTGCTCTATCCACTGCACTACTTAGCTGCCCCTAGTCTTTCATTTTGTTAGGGGTGGGTCTTCTTTCCATTGAAGAAGATGGCAATCCTGTGTAAGTTAGAAGACTGTTTCTTAGAGTTGCTGTAGAAAACAAAAAAAAGCACCTCCCTCTAAAATCAAGCTAGTAATGGCCCTCTCCAAACCTAGTGGGTATGTAGAGGAGGATCACAGTCCATCCACTAGAACTGGTAGAACTTGGTAAAAATTACAAGAAATTGATTTCCACTTGTGCAGCTTTCTAGCACCAACATCACTACACTAAAATGAAAGAACAGAGGACTTTAGGGGAAGCATCCAGTCAATAAAATTATAAATCTGACTTGTTTTATCAGGTATCCACAAGAACTACCTTCTGAACTGATGTAGTGTATAATGGTTCCCATTTTCCAAAGAAGTTTCAAGGATGCCTGTGTAATGGCCCTTCCAATGATGTGCCCTGTTGTTTTATTAACTACCTTACAAATTTTAAATGTAGCTATTTTCAGGCCCACTGTGTGCAAAACTGTGAACCTAGTAAATCTTGTTTGGAGACCTACTCTCTCTCTCTCTCTCTCTCTCTCTCTCTCTCTCTCTCCCCATATATATATATATATATATATATATATATATATATATATATATATATATATATATGTGTGTGTGTATATTCTCATCAGTTTAGTCCTTCTTTTGTTTCCACACTCTTCCAGGGTGTCACCAATAACCTGACACCACTCAGGAACCACCACTGTGACAATTCACTTTCCCTAATCAGTTCTAAGTTCTCCCTGGCCTCAAGCATGACACATTTAATGTTCCCTTGCCTCAAAACTCATCTGCAAATTATTCCATCCCTCCTGCTAAATGACTATCTCCTAAATAATCCAATTTGTTATAATGTTCAATTATTGAGCATTCACTCTGAGGCTTTTATGTGTGAAGCAAAATACCAAGAGCAAAGAGGAATATAAATATAACCAAGATACCATCCCTCCCTTCACTTATCTTGCCATGTCTCAAGCCCATTGTATCATGCCATGTCATCTATTCTCTCTCTTCTACCTTTGACTCATACTGAGCTTCTTATCCCTATAACCTTCTGGACTCTGAATAGAGAATATGCACCTTCTCTGCCAGTCTCAACCTAAACATATCACTTCCTGATCATCTCTGTCATTCCATCTTCTATCCAATCCCAACTTCTGACAAAGTCTGTCTCCCACTCCTATAACTGTGGATTTTGATTGTTTGATTAATCTTGTCTGGTTTCAGACCTCTTCTCCACCATCTTTATGTTATGATACAATCTCAACCCTGATTTTCCAAGTGTATCAACAGAAATTTGATTAATACTACCATTCTTCAAAAGAATGTGTCAATCATTTATTCTAGGAATGTAATCGCCATTTTCTCTGTATTTCCTGTTTAAAACTCTCCGGTCACCACTTTCTTAATTCTGTCTTTTTCCTATTATAATGTGTCTTGAGGACAAGAGCTGTCTTTTGGCATGTACCTGGCACATATCTAACTCATTATTATTCTTTTTAGGAGTTTATAACCCAATAAATGATGTTATTTTTTACCAAATGGTATTTGCTATGTAAATGTATTAACCAAAAATACTCATAGAATCATGGAATCAATGAATGTTAGAGATAGGATGAATCATCCATGGGCTGCATGGTATATTACAAAAAGTTCTGTCTCTGGAGTTTTATGACCTGAGTTCAGATCCCATCTATGACAGTTACTACCTATGTGACCTTGGGCAAATTATTTACTCTCCCTGGGTCTTAGTTTCCTTATCTGCAAAATGAGGGAATTGGATTAGATGATTTATGAGATTCCATCTAGCTTAAAAATCAAGGAGCATATAATCTAAAACTTTCTCTTTTATCAGGAAAGGATGCCAAAAGAAGCAAAGGTTCTTGTCCAAGATTATCCACTCATGGGGCGGCTAGGTGGCGCAGTGGATAGAGCACTGGTCTTGGAGTCAGGAGTACCTGAGTTCGAATCCAGCCTCAGACACTTAATAATTACCTAGCCATGTGGCCTTGGGCAAGAAACTTAACCCCATTGCCTTGAAAAATCTAAAAAAAAAACCCAAAAAACCCAAAATAAGATTATTCACTCATATAGCAGCATAGTAAGAATTGATGATGATGATGATGATGATGATGGTCCTTCATTCTTGAAGAAGACTATGACATTAGAAAGGTGATACCATGACAAGCACATGAACTGGATTTGAGTGAGGGGTTGCTATGCTAAATTACCTGCCTCATTTTTGCCTTCAAAGCCATGTGGATTCAGGGACTAGAAATGAATCAGGACAATTGGAAAGGACCCTGCATATGAAGTTATCAGGGTTAAATAACTTGCCCAAGGTCACACACAACTAGTAGGTGTATAAAATTTATGAGATTTGATTCTAATTCCTATCTTCCTGACTCCAGGGCCAGTGCTCTATCTACTGTGCCACCCATAACTCTTAGAACCCCATCCTAGTGACACTTAGTGGCTTTTTGATGGATTGATGGAAGGGATTCAGAACATTCAAATAATTTAGTTGTTTTGGAGGCTTGTTTCTATGTTTCTTATGGAAAATAATTTTTAGTGTCATTCATGCTATCTTTATTTAATGCAAATTACAAATGACTCTTTCCCCAAGAATCTATAATTTAAAAAAATGAAATAGTGAGAGAGTGCCATGCAACTCTGTCTTCAAATCTGACCTTGATATTGGATTCATTTGAAGATTTGGGAACAGTTAGATTTAATATATCCAAATTTTAGTAGTATCAAAGAGGCTTCTATTGAGCAATGTATATGGATAACCATTTGACTTGCCAGTTAGGTAATCCCTCACTTTCATATTATCAGACAATGGTGGATGTTAATTATTTTTCTTATACCTTCCTCCTGTGTTAGAATTATCATCTCCATTGCAGCTTTCAAGTGATACATATTATGCTTTGTCAACTAGACTGATGGAACTTGTTACCCCAATAGATGAGCCAGTCTAAAAATATAAATAGCTTTACAAAAGGCATAGATAAATGCTTACTAAGGAAAACTAAGGTGTCTGTAGGTATATGTCATACTCTTTGTGGTTGATGTCAAACAGGATTATCATACTTTTTCTTTGTTCTAATCATCAGAAACAAAACAGTGAGAATGACAGATCATGCCTTGAAATCTAAGGGTCAATATTTGTTCGATAATTAATATTCTGAATTTATATTTTCACATGTATACTGGTACTGGGCCATTTTTATGATACCACATGAACATATACTTTATACATAGTGAGAAGCAATTTCCTATATATTTATACTGATCATTCCAATGAAGATTTAGGCTATTTTATGCAAACAGAAAGATAGAACTAATAATAATAATAATAATTTCTATCATTTATATAGTTCTTTATAAATATTAGCCCATTTTATCCTCACAACAACCCTAGGAGATAGGTGCTTTTATTATAATATCTATATTACAATGAAGAAAGTGAGGTTAAGTGACTTGCTCAAGGTCACATAGCTAGCTGGTAGATGTCTGAGACCAAATTTGAATGCAGACCTTCCAGACTCCAGGTGTAGCATTGGGGCAATTAATTGCCACCTGGTATCTCTTCAAACATAGGCACTTCTAAGAAAGTAGTCTCAGAATGCATTGTTAAGTATCTAGTTGTGGCTAATCTTATTTCAGATTTATCATAGCCCATTCTGTACACCAGCCTCAGTACCCAAGACCTTAGGAAAGTTGCAACACAGCCTGGTGCAGATTTTATTCAGAGATGCATGCAGTAAAGGGAAATAAAAAATAAATACATATGGAAAGCCAGCATAGAACCCTAAACCTTTGATGTCACACTACCATGTCAAGAATAGGTTTTACCTGACTCTTGCTTTCCTTCCTTCTAAACTAAAGAATCTGAAATTCTAATATGATAGAGCAACCTATAATACCAGTCCAGGAGCACTGCCTCTTCTAACTTATATACTTACTACAGAGAAAGAGGGAGGGGGAGGGGGGGGAGAGGGAGAAAGGGAAAGAGAGAGGGGAGAGGGGGGGAGAGAGAGAGGAAAGAAAAACAGAGAGAGAGAATACAAAGAGACAGAGAGATAGTGTTTTAAAAAAGCATTTGGTAGCAATTACTGTCTTCCTTCCCCACATATAAATTGCTATGCCTTCATTATTGTAGTAACACTAGTATTGTTCCAATAGTCTTGACACAGAAAGTGTATGACTTTGCAGACAGCCAGGAAAAATCTAGAATCTGATTAGTCCCCCAACAACCAGTACTGGTGCTTATGGAAACTTCTCATTACATCTTTCAAAAAGAGTACCTATCATAAATTGGCATGCTTAGAATTGGACAACCAAAGTTGAACTCATGAAATGTTATTCAATCCTATCAGACAAATGGAGGCAGCCAGGTGGCATAATGGATAGAATATAGGACCTGGGTTTAGGAAGAATTGAGTTCCAATTCAACCTCAGGCATTTACTATTTGCCTATAAGTTCTTTAGTTGAGAAAGTGGGGAGAGGAGGGGAGCATAGGGGAAAGAAGGAGAGACTTCCTTAATTTTTTCAACTGTAATAGTATCTACCTCATCACTATTGAGATAATAATATTTGTAAAGAGCTTAGTGGCTCATAGTGGGTACTTAAACAGTACCGATACATGTTAAACATATATTAAATACCTCTTTACTCATTGATATTCTTGCATTCTTCTTCCTTCCATCCTTCCTTCCTATCAGGGATTGGAAAAGGCATATTAAAAATATTTGGATAGTACTTTTGGTAAACTAGTTGAAAAAAATGTCATGCTTTAAGAATGTGAAAACTGAACTTTATGCAAAAAGTTAGCTAGAACAGCAAATGTTGAATTTAAATATAGATTTTTTTTGCTTTACAGAAAGATTCCAAAGAAGAGAGGCAACATAGCAGGTTGGAGAAATACTGATTGTGGCAATAAGAGAGATCAAGTTTTGATTGCACACTTGCTTTGTGTCTATGGAAATGTCACTTATTCTTTATGAGATTCAGTTTAATTATCTATAAAATGTGGATAATGTTCCAGCTCTTTATATATTTAATAGATGTTTGATGTACTGAATGCACCCATATTAAATAACTGTAACCTCCTAAAATAAAGTGAAATTGGAATAATACCACCTTTAGCTATCTTATAAACTTGTGAGAATCAAATCAAATGTTTGGAAAGTACTTTGTAAAACCTAAAATACTATATAAATAGCACCCTTTATCCTTTAAAATAGCTATCCTTGGTGTGATTAAGATGCAATTAATTTTAGGTAAATGAGCTTTACAACCAATTTCTCAGAAGCCTACTAACATATACTGTCAAGATGTGGACAATAAGCAATAAATCATTTCAGGAAGAGTGTGATATTCTCACATTGTCTATAGGACATAGATATGGAGAGAAGGAATCATTTCTTTTTTCTTTTATAAATATTTTTTATTTTTAATTTATGATATAAAACAAACATTTCCAGAACATAATAAAATAAAAAAGGATAATTGACATGTGACATTGAAAATCAGTTATGAACAATTTGCTATTTCTTTTAAAATTATAATAAAAGTTACCCTATATATTGCTTCTTTTCCTTTTTTCTTCCCTCTTCCCTCCCCTCCCCCAAGAAGGCTACCTTTAGACACAAAGTACATAAGTATGTGTGTATGTGTGTGTGTATATACACATATATATTCAAAATGTATGTATCTGTGTGCATATATGTATGCATATAAATATACATATATATTCTATATATACCTCTATTTATCAGTTCTTTCTCTGGATGTAGTTCATTTCTTAATTTAATTTTTGTGTAGTTATAATAATTGTGTATTTATAATACTTTAATTTTTGTGTATTTATAATAATCAAAATCACTCAGTTGCTGAAAGTCTTTCCTAAAACAATGTTGCTATCACTGTATACAATGTTCTCTTTATATTCTATTTTAATATCACTGAGCTCATCATTTTTATAGCATAGTGGTATTCCATCGTAACCATACACCACAACTTGTTCAGTCATTCCCCCAAGTGATGGGCATCCCTGCAATTTCTAGTTCTTTGATCACTGACCCTTGATTTGAGAAGAGACAATAAAATGATCACAACCCATTGGCCCTCTTTAGCTCTGTAAAGTAGTTAATCCAGGGACATCCAGTCAGCTTGGAGAACTTCAGTTTCTGCCAACAGAGCCCCAGAGGCCTCCACAAAGGACAGAACAAGGGTTTTCTAGGACATAAGCATTTTGATAGAGAGCAGGATAATGGATGGTGTCTTTAGTCTATCTCCAATATGAACAAGGAATCTTCATTCATTCAGAGGGAGTAAAGAGGGAATGTAGAGATTCTTGGACCCCAGAGGCAGCTTGCTACCATACAAAATAAATTAGAGATTTCTGCAGCAACCTTCAACAACATTGTATGCTGTAGAGATGGGGCAAGGTTGGGATATACACCTCAAGTGTCATCTTAACAGGGCTTCTAGGACAAAATGTCCAGACTTCTTTAGTCACCAGGAGGCAGGAGTCATGCTAGTGATGACTTTTTAATGAAACTACATTTTCTGGGTCACTTTGACCTCATGTGTTCTACTTGGTACAGAATTCAAAAATAATGTAATTACATTCTAATAAAAATAACTTTCCATCTTATAGTAATCCTTTTAATCTTTCTTCTGGGTCAAAAATTTAATGTAGAAAGCTCTAAGGTACATGAAAGAAAAATTATTTTTTGTAAACCAGAAGCTTAGTATAAAGGAACTAAACT
Source organism: Macrotis lagotis (assembly GCF_037893015.1). Classification (NCBI taxonomy): domain Eukaryota; kingdom Metazoa; phylum Chordata; class Mammalia; order Peramelemorphia; family Peramelidae; genus Macrotis; species Macrotis lagotis. The sequence continues at coordinate 178,446,664 of NC_133661.1, read as the reverse complement.
CCCTATCATTTTATATCCCTGGTTCCTGACACAGCATCTGGCACAAAATAAAGGCTTAATAAATGCTTGTTGACTGATTGATTGATTGGCAAAGTAAACCTGAAGGTTATGAACTTCTAGATTTCCCTCATCTATTTGCTCCCAATTGAGCTATTTCCCTTTTCATAATAATGTTGTTGTTCAGTTATTTCAATGGTGTCCAACTTTTCATGACCTAATGGGTTTTTCCTTAACAAAGATACTGAAGTGGTTTATCATTTCCTTCTCTGGTTCATTTTATAGATGAGGAAACTGAAGCAACAGGGATAAGTGACTTGCCTGGCATCAGATATCTAATAAGTGCCTAAGGCAGTTTTTCAATTCAGGTCTTCCTGATACCAGGCTCATTGTACCATCTAACTGCCTTTCATAATAATAATAATAATAATAATCTCTGGCATTTATAGAGCACTATATATATATATATATATATATATATTATCCTATCTGAGCCTCATAACATCTTTATGAGGTAGACACTGCCACCTTTATTATGTCCATTTTATAAATTAGGAAACAGGCTTAGAAAAGTTAAATGATTTGTCTACCATCACACATATAAAAAATGTGATTTGCAGGGCAGGATTTGAACCAAAGACTTCCTGACCCCAACTCTTGCCTCTCCTGAATGATGTGACTGTGACTGGGATTGTAAGGACAAAGATTCTCTAGACATTGAACTTGGGAACTAAGTTTCCTTTTTAATTTGTTTAATCAATGTCCTAAGTTCAATTTTCTCCAAATTCCTCAAGGTAATGTTGACTCATCATACTGTACCACCCAGAGTCTGAGCACTGTTCTCCTGTCTCAGTAGGGAGGTTCTCTAAGCAAAACAAATGCAATTACCAAAGGATTCTCCAAAATGAAAGGGTGCTTTGTCCATTCGAGGCTTGATGATATTGATGATCTGGTTTCGAATTTAACCATTACCATCAAAGTGGGTTGATTTAACAAAAATATAATTTGCTGTTTTATCAATTTGTTGTAATTTGCCAGTACACAGAGGGAGGCTCAGAATGCTAACCTCTCAGTGTTCCTTCCCCATGGCCACCTCACTAAATGCAAGCAGGAAACATCAAAGTGATTTTCCCATTATAGGAAGATGGTGCATTCATATGAATCATAAATGTATGCTTTGGACAGCATTCCAGACATGCTGTGAATTAAGCTTTCTAACTTTCTTAAATTAGTCAGAAAAGGGGCATCATTAAATTGATAAGTATCGATGAACTGTAAGACTTGTTCATGTAAAATAATTACCAAGTGCCAATTTATTCTCTAGGCAGTCTGTCTGGGAACCTCCAGATCTTCTGAGGGCTGAAGCTCATAGGAGAGTTCTGAAAAAGAGCTTCTTTTGTAAACCTTTAAAAAAAAAGGAAAGGAGAAAGGAAAAGAAACAATTAAAAGTTTTTAAACTTTTTTGAGCCAACACAGAATAAAGGTTTATGCAGGGATGTGCAGTAATGAAGCAGCTTGGGGGGATAAAGACTTGGTTTAGATCATGGCCTCCTAGAGAAACAGCACTTTCAAGTCTAAGTGTAGTACTCAGCACTCTAGTCTTCCAGCTACACCCAGGGGGCATATGATTCCTAGGACAATAGAGTTAGCACCTCGTTTGCAAGTATAATTAACTAAGGATAAAACCTTTTTTTTTTACCTTCAAAAATGCTGGGAGAAAGAGAATTCTAGCAGGAGTGTGTATCTTTGTTGGAACAGAACTAGATTTTCTTGTGTGGTTCATTTAGAGTTAGAGGCTGAAGGGACCTGTAGAGATGATATAATCTAATATCTCATTTTATGTTGAGGAAATTGGGGCTCTGAAAGGTCAAGTGATTTATAAAAGTTTAGTGAGGATTCAAACTTAGGTGTTTTGACTGAAAGACCAGTCTTCTCTCCATTGTCCCACACTACTTAGTATTTGATTACTCACCTGGCTGGATTTTGTGTTTTGAGCAACTGGGGTTTTGTGGGGGGCAGCTGGGTGGTTCACTGGATAAAGCCTGGAGTCAGGAGGACCTGAGTTCAGATCTAATCTCAGATCCCTACAGCTTGTGAGATCCTGGACAAGCCACTTTAACCTCTGTTTGCCTTGGAGGCAATTAGATTGATTCAGTGGATAGAACCCCACCAGATCTGGAGTGAGGAAGATTTGGGCAAGACCCTAAACAAGTCATCAAACCTCTGTTTGCCTTAATCCACTGGAGAAGGAATTGGCAAATTATTCCAGTATCTTTGCTAAGAAAATCCCATGTACAGTATATAAATTCTGAGGGGAAGAGCCATTTACGCTTTGTATTAAGGAAGGCATACTATTCATTCAAGATAGCATGAATGACACAAAAAATTATTTGCTCTAAGAAACACAGGAGCAACCCTCCAAAATAATTTAAATGGCACCAAAGTTTTTTTCTTGGGGTTTGGAGGGGTTGCACATGACAAAAATATCAAAAAAGTACTCTTTCCACTGTCACATGCAGGTTCTAAGGTCACTAATGACCTTTTCTCTAGACTCTGAAAGAGTCTGCAAGATCTGTCTGTTGACTTGTTCAGTCGTTTTTGTTTTTGTTTTCAATCGTGTGTGGCTCTTTGTGGCATCATTTGGGATTTTCTTGGCAAAGATACAGGAATATCTTGCCATTTCTTTCTTCAGTTTACAGATGAAAATAAGTGAGGCTAAAACAGGGTTAAGTGACTTGCCTGGAGTCACACACTTTGTAAATGTCTGAGGCCAGATTTAAACTCTGTCAACAGTAGTCCAGCCCTCTTATCTACTTGAGCCACCAAGGGAGGAAATTCTTCCCTCCTTTGGTTCCATAGTGATGACTACCCATTGGCACAAAATGATCAATCTCTCCTCTGAATTACTCTAACACATTATTCATATGCTTTTCCATAAGCTGCTTTAAACCATCATCAACAAAAATCTCTTAATATTTTTTTTTGTTCTCCCCAATGGGAATGTAGTGAGTCTGCTGAAGACTTAAATCCTAGGACAACTCCACTTTATCATGAGACAGGAGTAATTTTTTTCTCCAAGATTTGGCTCGCTGGTGCTGCCTGCTAGTTTTTGTTTGTTGTTTGTTTTGTCTCATCTTGATTTTTTTTACCCAGGAATCACTTCTCCTTCATTTTTGGGTTCTCCATCATTCAGTTTAAAAGGTGAGACAAGACACATTCTAACTTGAACCCTGAAAATAAACGTATCTCTTCTTTAGTTTTTTAGTTTTTTCCTTCCTTTTTTTTTTTTTGGTCCTTTCCTTTTTGGTATAAAGAAAAGGAAAATGTATTTGGAGTAGAAAGACTAGTTTGGGTCCCAATGCTGCCAATTACTGTGTGACCTCAGGCAAACTGTTTAATCTCTCTGCACCTCATAAAATGTAGTTAGTCATTGTTCTACCTATCTCACAGGGTTTGGGGGAAGATTAAGCAAGATAATATATGTAAAGCACTTGGCAAACCTAAAAGCAACCTATATATTTAAACTTTAAAGCAAATAGAAATACGCTATATCATTATTACTACATACAATAAAGACTTGTGTACAATACAGCAAGTTGGCGAAATGACAAATTAAAGAATCGGAAAGACAAATTCATATCTTATCTCAGAAACTAGTCATGTAGCTTTGGGCAAGTTATTTAACCTATTCTTTAATTTCTTCATCTGCCAAATGGAAATAACCCACACAGACTGAGGTAAGATCTTATGAAATAATGAGATATGATGTGCTTTACAATCAACTTTATATAAAGATAAGTTATTATTTTGTTTTGTTGTAGGTTGTTTAAATTTTATCTGTATGGGAGACTGTTGATGTGGAAACAGCAATCTATTATCTGCAATGTGTTAGGTCAAAGGATTGTTTGGGACACTGAGAGGTTGGGTGATTTGTCCATAGTTCCAGCTCTAGTATGTGTTAGAAGTAGGAGACTATAAATAGATAAATAAATAAACGAACAAATAAATAAATAAATATTGAGAAGAAACCGCCCAAGGTCACACAGGTAGTATATGTCTAAGTTCAGATTTGAACTTGGGTTTTTATTAACCCTGGGGCCAGAATTCTATACCATCCAGCTTTCAGGTCCAAGATCCAAGGTCACTATCCATTGTGCCATGCTTCATCTCTATTGTCAGCATTATTATACATTATTATTATTAGAAATTAGAATAATAATGAAGTATGAAATTTTAAATTTACAATGATTTTACAAATTCTTAAAATGATTTTTGCATAGAAAACTTAGTCTTTCATGCAATCTATAAAAAACTAAGTCTTATTTTTCTCTGGATCATGGAACTACATAGGGAAGGGTTCTCACAGGCTTTGTAGTCCAAGTCCGTCATTTTATAGATGAGGAAGCTGAGGGCCACAGAGGATGAGCAACTTTTTCAAAGTGATATAGTAAGTAGCAGAGACAGGATATAAACCCAGTTTTCATACTTCTCTTTTCACCAGAACATTATGTAGCTTTCCTAGGTTCCTCTTCTTGAGAAAGTAGAGTATTGACAAGAGAGCTGGGCCTAGAGGCAGGAAGGTCTAAATTCAAATCCTGCCTCTCAGACACTTACCATTCTGTGACTCTGCGCTAGTCACTTAACTTGTAGTTGACTATAAAAATGGGATTATGATAATACTACCTGCCTCCAAGAGGTATTGTGAGGAACAGCTGAAATAATATTTGCAAAGTGCTTAATGAGGCATCTAATACATAGATACCTGTTTCCTTCCTCCTTCCTCCCTCCATCATCACTTCTTAGTCTCAAGGGCTTCTTTCACACCTATATTCTATTTTTGGTTCAACTTAGATTTTGCACCAAAATCTTTTCCCAACCCCCAAGTTGAGGGAAAAAGAAACCTAAGGTATTAGGTTACCATCTCTTTTCTTCAGTTCTTGCAATTCCTTTTCTTGTCATGAACTTCAGATTTGGTGGGACTTTCTCATCCCCAAATCACTGGCTAAGAGTCTAAAGATGTCTGCCATTTTATCTTCCTCCAGTTCTAATGAAGCTTCTTCCCTCATTTATGAGAATGAAGAGATAAGTCAGCAACAACCATGGTGGTAACCCATTAGAAAACTAAGCAGCAAGGGTCCCAAATAATTAAACAAATTGCTTCAGGTACTTTGTAACTGCTCCAGAATCCTCAACTTGATCTGCCTTGTTTCTGCCTTGAAGATTTGTATGGGACAAGAACTTTGAATTCTATCTCCACTCCTAAATTTCACTATTTCTAGGTCCTCTGTCCTATTTCACCCTGGAAGGAACATAACCCAATTGCTACTGATCTTTCCAATTCAGTTTCATCTGATTTCTCTATGTTGGGCAAAGCCTAATCCTCCATTCTCTCCCTATCTGACTTTTAATAGTATTTCCAGGATGCCCCCCCACCAAGATGTGTCTTTTGACACCTTGAAAACTCTCATAACAACCCACCTTGAGCCAATTCTCAGGGTGGATAGGGCATTTCCCCACTTTAGGCTCCCAGATGATAAGAACTTTTTTCTGTATTCTGTAGCCTTGCAAATTCTCTTCCTCTTCAAGCTTCCTCCTGTCTCCTTCACCCACCTTCTAGACCTTGGCCCATCTTTTCTTTTTATAAACTGATTCCACAGTTGCTTTTTCAATATATTTTTTACAGATTTTCATCATCTCTTTGATCCTGGGACTAGAGTCCCTGCTTGTCAGTTTCTTCCCAGAGCCTGGCTTCTCCCTGCCATGCTTCTTTCAGGCAAAATATTGATGTCCCTAGATGGTATTTTTGTTCAGATTGTATCCCCTGGTAAAGCCATCTTCCTCTAGCGCTCCTTCAGTTGGCTGAATTGAGAAGACATACTACCTTTAGAGTAGATAACCATTAGATCTTGTTCTTGTTCTCATCTTACTGGTTTCAATCCTAATTCTTCCCTGCTTACCAGATTCCAAACTGTAAAATCAACAACAACAACAACAATTATTATTATTATTATAATTCCTTAATACTAATTATATTATATTAATTAGATAACAAATATATTTTGTATCTCCTTTAACCTTGTTTAGAAAATAAATAAATATTATTGTAAACATTCCTTTAGCAGAAAGTTTCAGTACAATGAATGTGCTCTAGTCCTACTCAGGAGCTTTGGGAACTATGTCACCCCCCAGGGTTCCAGGATTCTCAGAGGGTTTTATAGATATCTCCTTTACTTTAAAGTCCCTACTAGCTATCTTACTTTCTTCTGATAGGGAGCCAGTGACTTGCATCCCAGTTCTATTTAACCACTTATCATTAATTGGCTTTCAGGAAAGTATATATATATATATATTTTTGAAAAAATAGCAAAAACAAACATATAATCATTTCTCCTAATGCCTTAGGAATATACTTTTCCCTATACCACCTCAATCCTTATGAAGTAGACTCCAAAGTTAGCTCAGTGTCTATATAGCATTAGTCCCATGAAGGTTATAGCCAAAGGTACCGTCGCCTTCAGGTGAGTCCATGTTTTAGCTATCCAGTCATTATCATTGTTGTTGTTGTTGCTGTTAACTGCGAAATGAAAATGTTCAGTCATGTGATTATTTATTTTTTAAACAAAATAAGGGTGGAATTCAAATTAGAGAAGGGTAAGTTGATTTTTTTAATAGAGAGAGAGAGAAAAGAGGGAGATGGGAGGAAGGAAAGATAAATAAAAAAACAGGAAGGAAGAGAAACTTTCTTAGTTTAAGATCAGAAGAATACATGGAAAATATCTGAGTGATACAGAATAGAAGATTTATGCCTAATTTCATTTTATGGCTAACTGTGAGGGGATGGCTGAAAATTTTTTTTAATTATTTTTGTTGGGTTTTTTGCTTGCAACAATATAAGAGAGGTTCAAAAAAAAGCACTCCAAAGCCAGAACAGTAGGAATCTAGTACAAGTTCAGTCACTAATCAACTGGGTGGTCTTAAGGAAGTCCCTTTTCCCTCTCTGGGCCAATTTTTTTTCATCTGTCCAATGAGGATGACTGGATAGATAATTTCCAATGTCCTTTCCAGTCTAAATTGTATAAATTCTATGAACTCTGTCTAGTCCAGGAATCCAGGGAGTCTTGTGAATTCGGGTGAAAATCAGAGTGTGAAAGTGATGAAGTTTCAGGTGACAATCAAGAGGTAGAAGGAAATGAAGTAATCACTGATGTGGAGAGAACAGGATTTTGTGTAGTAAAGAATACTAGGATAGAAAAAGTGACTCTAAAGTCTCAACATGTACTAATCAGTGACAGGTGACTGTTCAAAATATCATTTATGAAAAATGCATGCTCCAGCAAATATAGAGGTCTCCAAGGTGATGTAAGTCAGAGCCCTGGATAAGGCCATGTCCCTTCCTCAACTTTCATTGTAGTTGCCATTTGGTTACAAGGAACAGTGAATAATTTGATAGCTTGTTAGGTTATTGCCACTTGTATCTTATTGGTGACTACCCTCTTCCTTCTTCATGGAGATGATGAATGACTGCAAAGCACTTGCTGCTCCTTGGAAAAAATACAAGACACTGTTATTATCATTATCACAAAATACATGAAAATATCCTCTACCACACAATTATATTATTTCATATTATCCTAGATTCCACAATTTCTTTTTGTACTAGGCATAGACTAGTTTAAACATGTTTGTTGTTATCCTGCTAGAAATTCTTTAATTGAATTTTATTTATATATTTTGCTTTTATATCACATAGATCAGTGTGTCAAACTGAAATAGAAATGGTTGACACTAAACCAAACATAAGGATTCCTGCAGGTTGCATATTGACTCAGTTTTGAAAGGTAATATTATCTATGTTTTATCGAATTTTTTATTTTGCTAAATATTTCTCAATTCCATTTGGTTTGGAAACATTTGGGAATGTTACAGGCTATGTGTTTGACACCCTGACTTAGATTTCCCCCATATCCTTCCCCCTCTGCTTCCCAGAAAACTCTCCCCTATAACAATTTCTTTCTTACGGTAAATGAGAAATAAGGAAAAAATCCAGCATAACAGATCAATACACTTTTTAAAAATATGACATTATATGCAGTATTTCACACTCATGTATCCCTATTCCCCTTGCCTTGTCAAAAGATCAGCTGAAAAACAAAAATGAAAGACACTTTCTAATAGAATTTTTGGTGGGGGAAAAAAGGTTTCCTTCAACTAAGAGGCAGCTTGGCACAGTAGATGGGGTGCTATATATATATGGTTTCAGAAAGACCTGAGTTGAAATCCCTCCTCCAAAACATCTATGTGACCAACCATGGGTATCATTTAAACTCTATGGACCTCAATTTCCTTATATATAAAATGAGAGGATTGAACTTAGTGACCTTTTAGGTCTTTTTCACCTCAGTATTTATGTTCCTAACATGTATTAAATGAAAAAATCTGCATTTGTTTTTTTCAGGGTTAATATTTAGAGAATACGCTAGGTTTCTCCTTTTACTTTTTTTAGTATCCTTCATCTCTCTCTTTGGGCTAACTCAGTGTTATCCTCCTTAAAACTAATTTTGTCTGCTATATAGATTTGTCCAAGGATGATAGCTCTAATCTCAAAAATATCATAAAATTATTAATTACGCACCATGTGCTTTTGGATCATGAGACATATAAAGCTGATAACTTTTCCTTATGCTCAGAATTATCTCTAATAGGATTTTGCTAATCCTTCTTACACACACACACACACAAAAAAAACATCACCATCACCATCATCATCACCATCAGCAAAACTATCACCTTCACCAATACCAGCAAATGTGACCAGGTGAATGAAAGTTAAAATGACCTAAATGATAGCATAGAACTTGAGGGCAAATGGCACATTCATGAATTTGAGACTTGTTTTTAGTACCTTACAGGATCATAGATTTAGAACTAGAAGAGATTTTAGAGGTGCAGTCCAAGGAGGAGATGTGAATTCCTCAGTTATTCAGGGTCTTAATGAGAAACACAGGATACTAACCCAAGTCCATTGATTCCAGATCCAAAATTCTTTCCCCTATATTGAAACCACGTCCTTCTCCCCCTCCTTACTTCCCATGTGTCTTCTAAGCTTTTACAGAATTCAAATTCCCACAATAAAATGGGGGCCTTCCAAAGCTCAGGGCTTAGAGCAACCTCTTCCACTGACCATGCATTAATAATAATAATGATTCAACTTACAAAGAATGGTATAAATGTGAGAACTCTCCTCTTAGATCATTTCATAATACCAGCCCAAAAGGAACTGAGATCACTCTCCAAATATCAGTCTTTCTTCTATATACCTTCCTTGGAGTTGTGGGAAATGATTTTGATTTAAAGGACTTTTTTGGAATGATATTCAAATATTCCATAACTTGTCTGAAATGGAAATCACTTTCTTGCCTTTGTCTAACTAAGTTTGTCACCTGAGTTAAGAATCCTAGTTATATAAGGTCAGTGCATGAAATGGATTTGTATTTGAGCACTGAGCAAAATGCACTTTAGGTCACAGGGGAGAGAAAAGCACATATAGGATGAGGAAGATCCAGAGTTCCCTTTAATGTCCAAGGTCTAACCAAATTGCCTGAGATAAATATATGCAAATTTTAAACTATAGCTTATCTCAGAGGTCTGCAACCTTTTAACAGTGGTATGCCAAGATTCTAATTCTAGAGGTTCTACCAACCTCTTGAAAATAGGGGAAATGGAAAGGTTACTCTAGCAAGCAACCACTCAAGAGTTTGGGGTGCAAGGTGAATGGCAGCATGATTTTCCTTGAAATTGCTTCTTCTGATGAAGACTGTCTAGCCTGGCCTAATTCCTCTGCATCCTCATCTCTACTCCATTGGGTTGACCAGTTGGATGCTGTAAAATATTAGTATAAACACATATAGGTACACTTAATATGCTTCCATGTAGGAGAGGAACAGTAGGAAAACAAAATCATTAATTTTCCACCATGTTTGAGGGTTGTAGTATTAGGAGTAGCAGTACTCTAGTTGAGTGGAAGCTCACGGAGGACAGTCACAAATGTTTGCCTTTGTTTTACTAATACCAGCAGCTAGATGGCACAGTGGATAGAGTGTTAGGCCTCACAAAAAGAAGATTCATTTTCTTGAATTGAAATCTGGCTTCAATCACTAATTAGCTATTTGACTTTGGACAAGTTATTTATGACACATTTGCCTTAGTTTCCTCATCAGTAAAATGAGCTGAAGAAGGAAATGGCAAATCACTCCAGTATCATTGCCAAGAAAATTCCAAATGGAGTCTTGAAGAATCAGACTTAACAATATAATAACAATATCCCTAATGCTTACCATTGTCCCTTGTTCATGGTAGGCATGTAAAGATATTCATTGTTTTTGCTGCTATTGTTGGCAGTACTGCCTACATAGACTGTGAGCAGAGTGGGCTTTTGGTAAATTGAAGCTAATAAAGGTTTGGGATTGTCCCCCTTAAACTTAATAAACACTCAGGAATTTGAATTGAATTGAATTGAATTGAATTGAATTGAATTGAATTGAATTGAATTGAATTGAATTGAATTGAATTGAATTATGACATTGCTGAGTGTTCTCCCCAACTCTGCTATTCTGTAATCTTTCCCAGTTACCCAGTCAGCAGCATTGACCCACAGGCAATGATGAAAATATTCTGCATAATATCTGACTAGATAGATAATGGGAGGAGAAAAACAGAAACAGAAGAAATACAGAGACAGAAAGAGAGAAAAGAGTGAGATTATCCTTAAGCAGACTGTTTCCCAGTAACAAAGTAAAACCTCCCTTTTTTTTGGTTTCCTCACAAGATGATAGCATGACTAAACTACAATACCTCAGCAGGCATCTATTTCTTTCCTTACTCCCTAAAACACACCCCCCTTTTACCCTTAGGAGGAGTGTATCTATATAATACCATCAGCTGGCTCATTTAAAAGCCTCTCTCTTAAAGGCAGGGTCCCATTCAAAGGGGCTCCCCTTCCATGGGCGAACTTAGCTTGTTCCCAGGCACCCCTTCACAGATGACTGTCATCTTCTCTCAAGGATAAAAAGAGTCCCAATTTCTGTATATTATTTTCAAATTGCTTCCTCTGCAGGAAATTGTGTCAATTCATTTGGACTTTTGTAGTTGCAGCGTACTCCCGGGCCATTACATCATTATGTGGTAACTTAGAACACTGGTGGCACATTATCGGGCAGCAGTTTATTTCTGGAAGCCAGGAGATAACAAACCAGAAGCATCTTCATTTGGCCCATAAGCATGCTAAACATCCTAGATGGAAGAAGCCTGAATACAAATAGGCCTTCCTACTGACTTTTTATCAAGGAGAGACGAGGGACGCAGGAAAGATATAAATTGTGTGTGCCCTGTTTCTGTGTTGTATCTATCATAAAATCTATTGCCACAGATACCAACTAGAGTTGGTGTATAATTTAGTGGCAGCTTTGTGCATTATGTCTCATGGCTGACAAGATTTCCACCCAGCAAAGGCTGCCCTATCGGTGCACCCATAGATTTGCCTGAAGACTTAAGTCATTTTACTCCTTCCTGAATTAACATGCTCAACATAATCCTCAGCATCCCAGGAGACTGAGAATTATGCTGCCACGGAAGGGGCACAACTCTTTTAGTGCAGGTGGCTGAGTCCCCGTTTCCACTTGCCTGCATGCTATTCCTTCTTGTGTTGCTGGAGATTGAAACTTAATTTTAGATTAATAATTTGAGTCATATCGAGGAGGGAGAGGGAAAAAAACCAACAAATTAATGAGGCTTCTACTGATAAAGGAAATATAATAGGCTTACTTTCCTAAAGATGCCTGATACTGGGGATAAATCACAGACAAATAGAAAGCTTATTGTCATTTATGACTAATTATAAATTATTAATACCTAGGCAGACCCAAAAGATTTGGAGGTATGATCATTATAAAACTTAATTGGTTATACAGTGGCTTAGTGTTGTGGTACCTAAATGATTACGTGTTAAGACTTGCTTTCCCCACCCTTACATATTTAACTATATGGTCAATAAAAGAACTGATCATGATATCATAAATTTACAAGCCACCTAATCCAACACCCTCATTTTACAGATGAGGAAATTGAGGCCCAGGGAGCTTAAAACAATTTGTATAAAACAACAAAAATAATAAGTAATGGAGGCAGGATCTTGCTTAAAAGATGACATAGGACTAGATTACCAAAATGTTTTGATTAATCATTCCCTAATTATTACTTTAATCATTTAGGATACTATGAATCAATCAAGTCAGAAAGTAAGCATCATAGTTCTAGAGTTGGGAAAAAAACCTTAGAGACCATCAAATCTAACTTGCTAATTTTACAGATAAGAAAACTGAGACACAGGGAGGTTAAGTAAACTTGACCAAGGTCACATAGGTAGTGAATATTAAAAGCAATATTTGGACCAAAATCTGGTGTCACTATTCCTAGAATATCTTCTGAATGTCAAGCTATATTTTAAAATCAAATGTCTTCTCCTCCAGAAAGCCTTCCTAAATCACCCTATTAATCTCTACTAGTCAATGATGGTCTTTTTTCCCTTGGACCACAATTATTTAGTTGTATTTTATTATGGATTATAATTTTCAACATATGTATCATATATTCCTGATAAACTGGGATCCCTATGAAGATAGTGAATATGTTTTTTCTATACTTTTCATCATCTCTAGTAACCTGCACAATTGGTATTTGCTGAATCATCTAGTCCGGTTTAAAAGATTAGAAAATTTAGTTTTAGAAAGCTAAATCGAAGGCAATCCTAGACTTTTGCATCTATATGAAACACTGAGGGCTACCATCTTCTATCTTTGGGAACAGAAATAGATAACTCTGAGTTCATGACAAACTAAGTAATAGACAGAAACTGGCTTTGTTATCTTTTCAGCACTATCTCTATATCCTTTCCCTAATATGATGTCCCCCTTTTCCATACCTTCATCCTAGATCCCAATACAACAGAACCTTGATGTTAAATAGATATCAGCTGAAAAATATACTAAATAGTCATACTCAATAGTATTTGTAGTCTATTAAGAATATAGATAACTGCCTTCAAACAGATAGATCTTCCTGACCTGTCCAGCTCTTTATCCACTACGCTTACTGCCTTCATCCAAATGACATCTAAAGTTCATTACAACTCTATCAGTTTATCTGTCTATCTTGAATCCAAAGAGTAGAAATTGTTATTTTTCTGGAAGCAGAAAGAATTTATCTTTTCTGGGTAGCATGGTGGTTGATATTAAATAAGTTTCATTTATATATTAATTCAACATGCAAATTTATTAGGTATTTACTCAATAAATTCAAGTACTACATTTAAAGTACCTGGCTAGATGTTGTTAACCCAAAAAAGCAAAAATTACATAAACCCTGCCCTCAGGAAACTTACAATCAATTAGACTCTTATTTTCCTGATAGCAAATTTGGAATAGAGAATCTTCATTTGATTCTACTATATTAAGGACCTCATGCATTTATTCAGTCACATGCTTTCGAAAGAAATGTCATTTTTCCTCAACTCCTTAAAAGCCTATGAGATAAAAAGATAGAAATTACACCTACACAGAATTAATTCTGGCTTTCTTTTAGAATACTGGAGGAGGAAGAAGCAGTTGAAAGGAATTCTAATTGTCAATATATGGGCAATGGCATTCTAGATGCTAGTTTTTTTTGAGAGGGGTTCCTGTAAAGAACAAACAGCACATCTATTAATTATTATTATTATTATTATTAATGATTTCATAGACTTCTACCTGAAGAAATATTAAAAAATAGACAGAGGATATTTGTAACTAAAAAGTTTCAGGAAATTTCAAAAAGAAGAAAATGCCATGAATAATATATATAATAGATTGTTATATGTACATACATGTAAACGTGCTATTTTGTGTGTATATTATATATGCATACATATATACATAGGTGTGTATGACTATTGTATGCATGTGTCCATAAATAATCGTGTGCTTGATGTATATACATTCATACATATGTGTGGATTGGGGGGGTAGTCTATGACCTAGGTTCTCCTTTCCCAAAGTGAGCCCTGGCTATGATTAAATCAACTTAGAGTTCAATCATAGGAGAACCTGATCTCTGAAGGAAGTCATGATCCTCTTAGGTATCCCAAGGAAAATCTCTTAGTAAAAATTTAGGTATGTATGCTTCATGTCTAAAGTCTTCACAAAAGGTATTTAGATATCAGGTATAGGACAGCCTTTTATTTCCTCTCTCATAAAAGAAAATTTTAAAGTATAAAAGACTCATAAACATTTAAATACTTAAACCATAAATAATAACTCATCACTTCTATCCTGGAAGAAAGGAAAGATTCTTGGGAACCTTGTTAGACTGTTGAAATTAGCTCTCAGTCTGACTAGCTGGGCAGCAATCCAAAGTCTGACCCTTTGGAGCACCCAGTTCATTCTCTGACTGGTAACCAAATTTTCCTCTGAGAGGAGGGTCCTTGGAGGAAATAACCTTTTATTAAGTATCTAGCACCTGATTCAGGAATTCTTGTCATCTCAAAATCAAGTTCACACAAGGTAACCACTGACACTACAAATCTCCATCTCTCAGGATTACCATTTGATGACCTGCACTTAGGAAGGAAACCAAGGAGATATAGGAAAGCAGAAGAGGAAACCAAGGATATAAAATCTAATCTCAAACTACCTAGGCAAGCACAGTTTCATTGTATTATATGTATAGTTGCATTAGCTGCTGCTGGACAGGAGAAAGAGAACCAGTATTGTTTGTATCTCAGCAAAAAGGCAACACCAAAAGAGACTAGAACTTGCCTTTCCTCACACCTTATAAATTCTAGTTCTTCCTGCCTCAGTAACAAATCCTATTTGAACTAGTCCTCTCCCATATCATGGCGATCAAGGGACTAATCAGGAGATGTGGGTCATGCATTCACAAGGAACCAAAGTACATCTATCTGTCCAGAAGGACAATTTATCCTGTAGGGTTTACTTCGTATATATTTCTTTACATGTTGTCTTCTCCATTAGATTGGAAACTCCTTGAGATCAGAGACTGGAGGGGTTGACCTTTTTTTGGATCCCCAGTCCTCCGCCTAATGAGAGGAACATAATTGGTACTGTTTACTGAATGATTGATTGATTGATTGATTGACTGACCAGGGAACAAGCCCACCCTATACATTCTTCCCCTTTGCTATCTACACACAAATATACACATATATGTAAATGTAGTCATACATATATAGGTATATATGCAGGCATATATCTTTTTACCATGTTCTGAAATTTCTTCCATTACAGTTATAGAATGTGAAAAACAGTCTGTTAAAAATCTTTCCTAAAAAATAAATAAATGGAAACGGAGAGGCTAGGTGATATAGTAGATAGAGCACTAGAGTCAGGAGTACGTGAGGTCAAATCTGACCTCAGACACTTAATAATTACCTAGCTGTGTGGTCTTGGGCAAGCCACTTAACCCCATTGCCTTGCAAAAACCCCATTCCCCTCAAAACACTAACTAACTAACTAAATAAATAAATAAACAGATGAATGAATTAATGAATAAATAAACAAGCAAGCAAACAAATAAAAATCTTTCATAAAAATAATTTATGAATCTGTGGCATTTTTTCCTTCAGAAAATAGGATTTAATCAAACTCACCCACAGAAGATGGAGAAGGTAATCTTGTAATGCTAATCCTTCCAAAAGTCATAGTCTCCTAAGTATTTTGCCATCATGCTAGTTCCACCTAAGACATATTTTTTAGTTTAAAAATATTTTGCCTTAAGAAAAAGAAATCAGTTTCATAAATACTTTCAGAGAAAAAAAGTCTGAGAATACAAAATCCTGGAAAACTTGTGTGATTTTTCTGATGATAATTTCTGTAAAGTGACCCAATGATGAAAAAAGTTAACATCTGTTTTACTGAAAGTTTTTTTCACACTCTATAATCCTCAGTAGGTAGAACAATTCCCTATAGATTTCAAACAATATTCATGTCAGTGTAGTAAAATATAAACTTATTATTATTATTATTTTAAGGCCAGGTTTTCCATATTATTTCAACACAAAAAGTTCCTTTACTATGTAAGTGACTAACTATTTCACAGATGACAAAAGATAAGGCCTTTCCATCAGCAGTGAGACCTTGAGGTTGGGGAGTTGACTGTGTAGATTGCTCTGTATGTTTCTGTGTGAAACTTGGTTGACATATTCTGTTAAAATCTTTAATGATAGCATAAACCTTGAAAAGCTGATTTTTCTGAGCCTACTGCACTAATTCACTGGGAATAGCTCCTCTTGCTTCCTTCCACTCAATAAATAACTGGTGAGATATTAAATCCACATATCTCTTGTTTCCCCATCATCTGGTCTCTTCCAATATCACTAAAAGTTCTGCTTTCCATCCTTTGTCAGAAATCCTGACTAACAAGCAGACTCCCTTTCCTTTTCTCTACTTTTTTTGTCCACTCAAAGTTCATCCATCTCTATGTTAAAAACCTGCAGGTAAGAAAGAATTGGGCAGCAGGGGTGTTTACATTTTAATATGAATTTAAGTCAGATTGCACATTTGAAGGCAAATTTGCATTTGAATCTTATCTTTTAAGCGTAAAATGAAATTTAATATCTGTGAAAGGAACTTCTGGTATCACCCATAGGGCTGGAGGAAGTTAGTCAATCAATACACCTTTATTAAGCACCAACTATTTTATTTGTTCTTAAACAGAGTTTTAGAAGAAGAATACAATGCAATAATGATTAGTCCTTTGTTCTTGAAGAAGACCATGATATCAGGAAGGTGATACCATGACAAGCACATGAATTGGATTTAAGTGAGGGGTTGCTGTACTAAATCACCAACCTCACTTTCTCCTCCAGAGTCATCTGGGTCCAGTGACCAGATGTGAATCAGGATGACTAGAGATGCCCTGGATGTGAGGCAATCAGGGTTAAGTGACTTGCCCAAGGACATCTATCCTCCTGACTCCAGGGTTCGTGCTCTATACACTGCACTACCTTGGGTGCCCATTAAAATAAATTAGAAAATCAAAGAAAGGCAAAAATTAGCCTAAAATCTTGCCTATTTTTAATCTTTATCTCTAAGCTAGGCTTCAAATTGGGCACTAATCTATCTCTGGGATCTTCCATTTCTAGATTATAGCTTTCCGTGAAGGTCGAGTATATATACATATTAGATAGATAGATAGATAGATAGATAGATATAAATTTAGCTTTAAGGCTGTCTCTTGCACAAAAATAAATGTGAGTTAAATTGAAGTGATTTGAACTGGAGTCCCCAGAACTTAAAAGAATCTCTGATCATGTGGATCATTAACCTCTCTCTGGAGTACCTTTATTTAATTTCTTTATTAATGTACTTCACTTCTTCCTCTGAGAATCCTTACCTTGCTGCAAAATTTGGTTCATGTATCTTTACCTCCTATATTCTTTTTCTGATCTTCCTATTTTCCCCTTCTCAAATATTGCTAAAGCATTTGATTTGGATCTCTCCTTTATTTCTCAGTCCTCACTTTACATTCAAACTCTACTAAGGAGACCACAATTCCAGTGTACTGCCCATACTGTTTGAATGCCAAGCATTTGCCTAAAAGATTGTTTATAGAGAACTCACACAAGATAAATGGTCACACAGAGGTCAGAAGAAGCAATATAAAAACACTCTTAAGTTCTCTCTAAAGGATTTTGGAATCAATTGAGTGACATGGAATATTGATACAGGATCACCCAGCATGGCATGCCTGCATCAAAGAAGGAGCTGTATATTATGAGCAAAGCAGAATTGCAGTAGTGCAAATGAAATGTGAGAGGCACAAATTTAGACCTAGATCCATTCCAAATATTCATATGAACTATTTTTACCCAACCTGTGGTAAAGCCTTCTGAGTTCATACTGGTCTGACTGTCAGTCAGATACATTGTATTTTGACCCAAACATAATCATTTTTGATCTTTTTTGAGAATGAAGGACAATAAGCAGATATCTAAGGGCATATCACATCCCCACTATCACTCCCCGTACTTCTTTTTGAATGTAAGAGTGAAAAAGGATCATTTCATTTTTTTTATTTTCCTATGTCTATCACTTAGCAAAGAACCCTATAGATACTTAACATATCTATCTTGATTTGAAATGAAAGATGGCCTCATCATCATATACAATAACTTCTCTTCTATAAAGAAGTATCATTCTAAAAAGTTTCTTTAAATATAGAGATTTCAGCCCCACCCAGTTTTGCAAGACATATATTTTCCTTAATTGTCACCTTCTTTTGTGTACAGAATGTGATTTTCTTTTTTTTGCTAATTTGTAAAAACTAATCAATTTGTAAACAGATCAATAACCATAGAGACCTTATGTTTGTTCTTTGGAATATTATTTCTAGCACAGATTGTAACCTGCCATTTCAGAGTCTGTTTCCTAAATCAAGGTCATGGAAATTGGATCTAAACTATAAAGGAAAGTGAAAAATTTGAAGTAATATTCTGAAATTTTCAATTCCCTAATCCTACAAGTACAGTACTCCGGGGTGATGGACAAATGTTAAAATTTATCTTACTAGCATTATAAGGTAAAGGAGAAATAAATCTGGAACTTTGCAAAACTTTTTCACTTAGTTTGAGTGTTACATGATATGTGAGTGAAAGAAGTAGAACACATATCCCCCTTGGATTGGACTTTCTCCCATTGCCTTCAGACTTGGAATCCACTACTATGGTTATATTCCCATGTTCCATGTGTTAAATTACACCACAAGATAGGGAGACTCGAAGGGGGAGGAATTAAATGGGTCTGGCAGGCACCACTGAGGTAATGGAGCAAAAGAATCTCTATCATTCCAATTTTTCTGTTTTTTTCTTTTTTTTTCCAAGGCAAATGGATTTAAGTGGCTTGCCCAAGGCCACACAGCTAGGTAATTAAGTGTCTGAGGCTGGATTTGAACTCAGGTACTCCTGACTCCAGGGTCGGTGTTCTATCTAACTGCACCACCTAGCCGCCTCCCCCCCCCCCCCAATTTTTCTTTTGAAGCTTTTTTTCCTCTTCTCTTCTTTATTGGAATAAACATGTTCAGATAACACATGATTTCTGAACAATCTAGAGGTATTCATTCCAAATGTATTCCCAAGCTTTACTCTACTAAATACCTTAACTAAAAGCATCAAAATTCAGAGATTTATGAATAGCTAACTACCCCAAATAATGACATTAATATAATTATTATTATTCAAAACATAATGAGTAAAAAATTATTACCCCTTCCCCCCAAGGCTAAAACTATAGTTATAATTAAGTTTGAAAACAGTTATATGATTAATTGATAATGTTAGGAAGAACATTCTAGAAGACATTTAAAAGGAACTGAAATAGATTTTGCATGTCCTGGGAAGGATATAGAGCATTTCTAAAGGTCACCAAGCAAGGAATGATGTTGTTTTGAAGATCCCATTTCCCAGAATACAAATCCAGGTTTTAATAGCCTGCCCTTATGCAAGATAGATATAAGGCAGTCACCAGAAAATTAGAAATAGCGCTATCTGAACCGAAACAGGATATCCAGTCTCCTTCTGCACAACCCAAACAAGATCTAAATGGAAACAGGAGCCAGTCAAGGACATGCATGTACTGTGGGTACGTGAGTGAAAAATGTCCTGACCAGGTTAGGTCTTAGTTGAGAAAAGTCTATTGCTTCAAAGTGCTATAAATACATATATGGCAAATAGACCTTTTTAAATCACATGGGCAATATATCCAAGCAATGTTTGGTTGGGATTTGAAGTTGACAGAAGAACTCTAATCAGACTGAAAATTCTTTCCCTAACCTCCCCTCTGACCCTTTCCGTGTATATGCACAAATTTAATCTATTTGGTCTTTCATTACTTGACCACATATTGGGAGACAGTTGAAGCAACATAGTATTTGACCCAAATGACCATGTATTAGGAAGGAGCCAAGCACTTGGAACACACAAGTTTAAATTTCATTTATCTGTTATTGCATGTGTTTTGATGTAATGTTATATCTGTTTGTGTATAACATATTTCTATAGTTTCTTTTACTCTCTTCCCCACTAGCAAATTTTCCTGCACATCTGCTTGTGCACAGTAGATAGGGAAGAGAAAAAGGAATAAGTATTTACATAAAATCAAGTATATTCTAGGCACTGTGCTAAGTAATTTTTGCCAAAAGCTTCTCATTTAGGAGTCACAACTACTCTGGGATATAGGTTCTAGTAGCCTCTCTATTTTATAGTTGAGGAAACTGAGGACAGACAGAAGTTAAGTTACTTGCCCAGGGTCACATAGCTGGTACATGTCTGAGGCTGATTTAAACTCAAATATTCCTGATGCCAAGGCCAGAACTCTGCTGTGCCACCAAAAGTCTCCTGCATCAGGACTTGACTCAAGAAAACCTGAATTCAAATGCAATCTCCAACACTTACTAGCTGTGTAAATCTGGACTAGTCAATTAACTTCTGTCTACCACAGTTTCCTTATCTCTAAAATGAGCGTGATGCTAAGCTAGCATTTACCTACTGGGATTGTTTTTTTTAATTAATTAATTAAATTATTTATTTTTATATTTTCATTCATAAGTACATGCATATTTTTAAGTTACAAAATTTCCTACCACCCTCCCTTCCCACCCCACTCCCCTCAGCGAACAGTAATGTTAGCATTCTACCTACATATTTTTGATAAGTATGTTTACAGATTAGTCATTTTCAATATGAGGAACTGGGATTAAGGGAAAGATTCATGAGAAATAATTTTTAATGTGTTCATCAGATTCTGAAGGGTTGGGTTTTTTGTTTTTGTTTTATTTGGTTTAGTTTGTTTTTTCTTCCTCTGGATGGGAATAACATTGTCTATAGCTGTTCTAATATGGTTGTCCTAGTTCTCTGAACTACTGAGAAGAGCAGTTCAAGGATGATCAACACAATATTGTTTTTAATGGACATTATTCTCCCTTCACTCAACATCAGATTCTATACCTCATTCCCTGCTTCTCTAGAGTCTGACCTCTTATGATTTCTTATAGAACAATAATATTACATGGTATTCATGTACCATAATTTGTTTAGCCATTCCCCAATTGATGGGCACCTGAGGTTGTTTTTAGGATAAAAATGAGACCATTTATAAAGTGTTTTGCAAACTTTCAAGTGTTATAAAGTTGCTAGGCTTGTTATTGTTATTATTATCATTATTATTACAATTATTATAATTATCTATTTTTATTAGATAGGTCTGGCAACCTTTAATGGTTTCAGGTTAAGTGTTCATATTCAAACTCCCTCTCAAGAGAACATATGTGGTGATAACTATGTTATATATGTTATGCTTGTGTTTTATATATTGAGAGAAATGATTACTTCCTATATATTAATAGCAATTATTAAAATTGGGGACACTCTAGCTTTTTTCTCCTGTCTTCAAGGATGGGGGGAGACTAACATTCTCCTCATTTTGGGTATTGCTATTCTACCCAACTTGATGTCTTCCCACTTCCCTATTTAGTATCCCTTTCCTAACCAGGTGTTGCTGTGCCCACTGATTCAGATAACCCACAACCTCCAGGTTATGACCTGTATCTAATTTTTTGTCCTCAAAAGGCTGTCAACTACTTTCTGATAAGGTATTTGAGTAGGGGATATAGATTGCCCAAGGATGAGGTTGATCTGGGTATTAGGGATAGTATCTCTGTACACAAGTGACATGATGTCAATTCTCAGGCTTTCAATGGAGTGAGTTCACTTCTCTTTGTAAATTCCACCCTTCATTAATTGTTAACCAATCAGAGTTGATTGCTATCCTCTTCCAAGTGCATATAAACTATGAACTAGATGCCATGATTGTCTTTGACAATCAAGGATGCCACTAACCTTTTATTGAAAATGCTGGCATTATTAATAAAATAATTAATAATTCAGAAGTTATGTCTCTCAAACTTTAAAAATGCCATGATATTCATGTATGTATATACATACATATACATAAATATATATATATATATATATATATATATACACATACACATATACACATATCTATTTGTATGTTGGAAATATATGTGAATATATGGGATAAAGGCTAGACCTTGGCTAACATTTTCTACCTTCCCATTCCCAATTCTAGTTTTTTAAATCAATTTGTAAAGTATTTGCTGATAGAAAAATTAGTATATGAAATATGTATTTATAGACTGGCAGACAAGATATATCCAAGGTCAGAGAGAAGGATGTTTCTAAGTGTAAAACAAAGCAAAAAATGTATGTTAAATTAATAGAAAATTATATATTTAAATTACTTTAAATCTACTTGTTCTTAGCTCACTATGTCTAAATTGATTAATTCCCTGTCAGTTTACATTAACATAGGATATTCACCAAGTAAGGACATTCTTTCCATCAATTTAGTTTGGCACTTTCTCTTTCAAAGAATAGTCTCAGAGAAGTGATTTGCCTAGGGTCACATAACAATATGAGATTTGAATCCAAGTTTTCCACTATGCCTCACCCCATATACATGCAGTGCGTGAGATTACCTGAAATCTTAAGTAAATTAATATGTTATCAGAGAACAGTTGACAGCTTTTTGAGGACAAAAAAATAAGATACAGGATATTACCTGGGGATGTAAGATAGCTGAATTAGTGGACAGAGCTGCACCTGGATAGAACAGGGTTAGGAAGACACCAAAACCAACTTTCCCTATTTCCTCAATCTACCCAAGTCAAAAATAGCTGCACCATTCAAAATAACCTTGCATTCTTCTTTTGGCACAATTGCCTTTGGTAACTTGTACATTAGAATATCTGTTCATCCTAGAAAACAGTCCCTATACTGACACCCAGAAATTACTAAACCCTAAGTTGTCTTTTGCTCAAGTTATTCTCCAAAACAGGCCTATATGCATTGCTCAGCCTATTCCACCTTGCCTTTTAGTTTGTATTTTACAGAATATTATAATGGAAATGAATTTTTTCCACTATTTATCATATTTAAAATATTTATGATTTAACTAGAAAATCACATTGTTTTCTCAAAAGAGATTCCTGCAATCATTATAAAAGCTAACTTCCCACCCTTGGAAGATTTGAGAGAAACTGGACCCTCAATTTGTGACTCAGACTTAAACAGATAAAATTAGAGATGCTTTGGGGAGGGGTGGTGAGTACACTAAATAGTGGGGAGGAGGAGCAGCTTCCAAGAAGCAGCAAATATAACTAGAGAAAAACTTGGCTGAGTTGGAGGAATGGCCACGCATAATAAAACAAGCTTGTCACATTCTATCTAACCTGAGGTATTTTGGATATTACATGAAGATAAAAGGGATACTCTAAATCTTTAATTCATCCACAATGTGACTTACTATAGAGCCTTTGGCTGACATTTTCTGCCTTCCAGTTCCAAATTTTGTTTCTAATTTTTTTAAGTCAATTTGTAAAGTACTTGCTGATAGTAAGAAAAGTTTAGTATATGCAGTATGTATTTACAGACTCACAGACAAGACATACCCAAATTCAGTGAGAAGGTTGTTTCCAGATGTAAAACAAAGCAAAAAAAAGTTAAATTAATAGAAAATTATACATTTACATTATTTTAAATCCACTTGTTCTTAGCTCACTATGTCTTAATTGATTCATTCCCAGAATTCCAGTTTACAACATTAACAACAACATTGTGAGATGATCAACCTTGTTAGAAGTACCTCCTCTTAGCACTTCAGAGAGCTAGGACAATCATGTTAGACCAACTATGAACAATGTTATCCCCATCCAGAGGAAGAAAAACAAAACAAAACCAAAAGAAAAACAATCCTTCAGAATCTGATGAACACTTTATAAAAATTCTCTCTTAGGTGTCTCTTTCCCTTAATCCTAATTCCTTATACCAAAAATGACTAATTTGTAAACATGTTTATCAAAAATGTATATGTACAACACTAAACTATTTGCCACTGAGGAGAGTGGAGTGGGAAGGGAGGGTGGAAGGATATTTTGTAACTTAAAAATATACATGTGCATATGGATGAAAGATAAATAAATTAATTGAAAAATAAAAAAATGCCAATTCACAAATGAGCCAATATCTACACAGATATTAAAAAATATAAACTGGAGTCATACTGGATTTTAAATTATTATTACACAAAAGGTACAGTATTGTTTCTAACATTCAATATGCAATATAGTCTTCTATAGTCTATGTAATATGGATGCTTCTTCCTTAGAAATACACAAAACCTAAGAAAAACAAATATCAAACAGACCCCCCCCAATGCTTAAGGTTAGGAAAATGTCATTCTCCCCATTTATTTCTAAGCATCTGCTCTTGATATTACATCATATTTCTTTAGTATATATTTGCTTATCTGCTAAATAGAGAGTATTAGACTCTGAGCTACATCCTGGTTTTGTCTAATACAAGTCTCTTTGAGACTCAATATCTTCATCTATGAAGTAAGGCTAATAATATTTGGATTTTCATAAAAATCAGAATAATTGTCCTGTCAAACTATACAAATATGAATTAGAATTATTCCTTTACATAGCAAGTTTAAATATACCAGTTTTTCCCAAATATCAAAATGAATTGTGCCATTAATAAGAACTACAACACTTTATTTGGTACTCGTGGTAGTTGAAATTCAAATAGACCATGACAGTCCAGAACAGTCTAGAACATTAGACTAAAAATAATAAGACAAAAATTAACAATCATATCTTACACTTTGGTCCAAAAATTCAATTTCACAAATATAAGATGGGAAAGTAGCCTCTTCATCTGAAAAAGATCAGGGGTTTTAGTGGATTAGCTCAAAGTGAGTTGACAGTATGATGTGGCTGGCAAAAATACTAGTTTTCATCTGCTATACTCTGCCCTGGTCAAATTCCATCTGGACTATTCTGTATCATTTTCACAATTTAGGGAAAAGATTGATGACCTGGAAAGTGGCCAGAGTAGGACGGATGGTAAAGGGGCCCAAGTTTATGTCAGATGGAGATCACTTGAAGGAACTGGATTGTTTAAAGGGTAGAAGATTGGGGAGGGTAGGGGAGGGAACATAATTATGTCCATGTATATGACAGAGGGAGGGATTACATTTGTTCCATTTAGTTTCAGAAGGCAAAACTAGGAGCAATGAATAAAAAATTGTAACAAGGAAGATTTAACCTTGATATAAGGGGAAAACTTTGTAATAAATAAAACAGCTTCCTTGGGTAGGAGTTAACAGAGTTTACCTCATTGGATGCTTTCAAGTTAAAGCTTGCCTAGTATGTTAAAAAGAGAAATATTTATCATTTATTGGTTAAATAGATAGTGAGGTCCTTTCCCACTCCTAAGCATTTATGCTGTAATTGATAACTAATATTAAATAGTTTGCTAATAGTTGCCAAGTTCAACACTCTTTACTTGACATTCAAGGCTCTCTACAATTTGAGACCACCCTCCTATTTTAGCTTTACGTCCTATTTTTCTTAACTGCATACTGTACACTTTCTCCTCTTTTAGCATTAAGATTCTGTTAAATTTCTATCCCATCCATTGAATTCTAATCCAAACATCAGTCACTTCCTCCACGAAACCTTCTGCAACTACTCACAACAGTAATAATGTTTTCCCTTACATCTCACAAACACTTTGTTTAATAAATCATGCTTCATAACTCACTGTGTATTAGTTATCTGTACTTATTCCTCATATCCCATACTAGCCTGAAAGTTTCATGAAGGCAGGGACAATGAGTTATTCAAATTTTCTACCTTCCTCAACACATATTGGATGCTTTGTAGAGGATAGAATGATATTCTGAAAATATATGTATAATTTAATAGGTGTGGTAGATCTGAAAAGGTTCAGTATCATCATAATTAACATAATTAAGGAAAGATAAATTTTTCAATACAGTTTTCATGCTATGCAATAGTTTAATTCAGTTTCTATGGAAATGCAAGCAAGAAGCAATCAATGGCCACTCTTACAGCTTAGTTTAAATAAAAAGATAAGCATGATAGAATTAAGTCCTCCTGAGCTCTGCTTTGCAGACCTATGAAATGATTCTATCCCTGAGAGAAAGTCAGGTCAACCTCCTTTACCAGATACATAAATCTATAGATAGCTATACACTTGAGCCCTAGATTATAATGACTACTTGGATCACTATTGACAAATAATAGGCTTAAATTCATTTCTCCCTTTGAACTGTAGAAGGAAGCAGTAATGAATCCTTCAGGGCTAAGATAAGAAATGAATTTCTCCTTCCTTCACTCCTATTTTTTTTCTTGGTGGGACATAGTAGGGGGCTTAATGGTAGACAAATCAATGTGTTGAAATGAATGGCCTTAAATATAGGTGTGTTGATAACAAGCAGATGAGAACTGATAAAAAAAAAAGTACATGCTCTCAAGACACCACATGTTCTCAATCAAGAAAAGACAGCAGAAATTAAGCAGGGATTCTGATGATTAAAGATCATGTGAGTTTATATATATATATATATTATATATATATATATATATATATATACATATATATATATATATATATATATATATATATATATAAGGCAGTCTTTGAGACATATTCCTAATTATGCTGTTAAGTTACATTTGCCTTCTTGGGAAACATGAATAGTTACTTAATTCATTAGTTATGTCTTTCTTTTTAAAATTATATTTTATTGGATTTTATTCCATTACTTACTATGATATCTAAAGTTGAAAAAAGGCGAGTCTATAAAACCTCACCTAAAGTTGCAGTATGTAATATAGGAGATAAAGATTATTTAAGAGTTTTATGTCCCTCTGCTCTTCTGCATTTCTTTCTATTGCAAATAACAAAGAACATTAAATGTATCTTTATGTTTTATCTATTTTATCTTTGGAAACAGAAGAGTTGCACTGGTGGAACAGAAATTTTTACTAAGAAAATGCATGCATATGTTTGTACTATATGTGTGTATTTTTCTATATAGTATGTATTTAATATATATAATAGACATATTTACATATGTTGTTTTTGTTGTTCAGTCATTTCCATTTTATCCAATTCTTTATGATGCCATTTGTGGTCTTCTTAGCAAAAAACCTGGAATGGGTTGTCATTTCTTTCTCCAACTCATTTTACAAATGAAAAAACTGAGGCATACAGGCAGGGTTAATTGATTTGACCAGGTTCATACAGCTATTAAGTATCTGAGTTCAGATTTGATCTCATGATCAAATGCCACTTACCTGCCCCAATTTATGTATAAATGTGTGTTTACATATATAAAATTTTTAGTTGACTGACTTTTTCTTCACAAGGTAAATTGATCAAATTTACTAGTATATAATAATTCCTCTTCAATGTTCTATTTCCCCATGACCTTCAAATAGTCATGGTCTTCATATTCTCATTTGCTTCCAGGTTTAAGCCATATGAATTTTCATCCCTGAAGGGCAATTTGGGGAAATTGTAAAATGGTTAGAAATAAGTAATGATGTCCATGTCTTTACAAAGAAAATGTATCTCATTATTGGCCTCTAGCTATCTTTTCAAGGATAAATATTCATTATATGTTGTATATATGGGAGAAAAAAAATGTAAGCAGAAGACAAAACATAATAATCTATTTCAAATCAGACCTGACTAGATCTGTCAGAATTATTTTAGCTCAGTTGCTATAAAATCTGAGATTATCAATGACCAAAGAGTTTCCTATGGCAAAAGAGTACACAGAAGGATGAGAAGAGCTGAGAATCAAAGCTATATTGGTGCTAGCTAATTGGTAGTTTTCAAGAAGTAGTTGTCAATAGGTACTAGATCTTGAGCACCTACTATGTGATTGTTGGCTACTGCTAAGAAACTTTAAAAACAACAACAAATGAGTAACATAATTCCTGCCCTCAAGGAATTTAAAGCATAGATTGGAGAAACAAAAATAAATTATACAAAGGATAAAAGAATAATGACAAACCAAGTGGATCATTGCCAGACTCTAAAACAAGAATTTATAGACAAGGAAGATTATTATAGGTTGGAGTAACACAGAAGCTTTCAGTTCAAGAAAAGATAGGCCTTGAACCTTGAACAATGATTAAAATTTAGGTAGATTATTATTTTCAGTGGATTCCTGTTACTTAGGATAAAATACAAATCCTTCTCAATCTAGAATTGATGGATCTCCACAACCAATTCAACTTACCATTCCAGACTTATTGCATATTTCTTCCCTTTGCATATTCTGTATCACAGCTAAACTGGTTACCTGGTGTTCCTAAGATCAGATAGTCAATCAAATATTTGTGAATTTCTTATTATGAGCCAGGTACAATGCTATGCAATGAGGATATAAGTACAAAGACTGAAATAATCAGTGCTCATCAGGAGCTTGCATTTTAAAGGGAAGAAAATGATTGCATTTATAAAAATAGAATAAATATAAAGTGATCATTGTAAATGTGTGTGCCTGTGTATGACTTGTATGTCCATATGGGCATTTAAATGTATATAAGTAGGTCATTAGTATCATGGATAGATTTCTCTGCAATTTGTCACATCCTTCTCCAAGGGAAATTGAATTCCATCTTGAATTTAACAGAAGAAGGTCCATAACTGGACATTTACTCCTTCTTTTCCCAATATCTAAGAAGGGGGGTGGTCAATAAGAGTTTCCTAAGCAGAAGATAGTGTCTAAGCTGCATTTTAGAGTAAAGAGATATACTTTGAGTTTGAGATTAAGAAGAGAATTCATTCCAGGCACTGGGGACTGACAGTGAAAAAGCATTTTGTTCAGCATTCCTTGTCTTGCCTGAATTCCTTTGCACAGGTCGCCTCATGCATAAAATGCATTCCCACTTCTTTTCCACCTGATGACTCCTGAGGCTACTTCAAGGTTCAGTTCAGGAAGCATCTCCTAAGGTAAATCTTTCTTGATCTCACTAGTTGTTATTGCTCTCTCTATTCTCAAATTATCTTGTATTTACCTAGCTGTGAACATATTGTGTCACCCCAGGAGCATGGAAACTCTTGGAGGGCATGGGTCCTTGTTTTCATTTTTGTATTTCTAGAGCCTAGCACAGAGTGTTATATGAAATAAATATTTAATAAAATGTTTCTTGATTTGAGGTGCATTAAGATGAATTGGATATTTCTTCAAAGGCAATTCAGTCTCCCAGGTTTTCTTTGCAAGAAGAATTAGCTTCCTATAGTAAGCATTCTGTGAGATAGAGTCAATCTTTGAGCCAAAACCTGAAACAAGAAACTAAACAACGGAACTATTTAAAGCAAATCTCTAGAATCAACCTTTAGGTTGTAGAGAGGATGCTAACCTGCCATTGCTAGAAAGAGATTCCTCACCATGAAGCTCTTTAAATCAGTGAAATTACAGGTATAGTCCTTTCCTGTAGATCACAGGCAACCTACTTTTAGTTCTTCTGGGTTTCATAGTCTAACAAAAACTTGTCAAGAATGGTATATAGAATTTAATATTTATATATCCCATATTACCGATGATTGCAATAATAGGGTAATAATGTAGCCTGAATGGGCTTTGAAGGTCACAGATTAGACATACCTATTTGCAGACATTATCCTATCTCATATGATTGCATCTGTAACCCCTTGCAATATTAGGATTTTGAATTAACCCTTTTAACATATTTCCCTCCCCCTTAGAAAATAAACAATCCATTCTTATAAAGTTCTTATCATGTTTATTTGCATTTGCCTTTTCTATTTTGCTCTTGACTCAATATATTTTATTGGCTTAATTTTTCCAATACTATGATTGAAAGTTCTCTATTTCACTGAAGATTTATCATTTTTCTCATAGGAATATACTTCATTATATTATGGATATATATATATATATAGAGAGAGAGAGAGACAAATTAGATATAGATATAGATACAGATACAGATTCAGATACAGACACAGATACAGATACAGATACAGATACAGATACAGAGATAGAGATAGAATTAGAGATAGAGATAGAGATAAATAGATATAGATCCTTATAGGATATATAGCTTCATTATTCTTGCATGTAGACTTTTTCCCTCTTTTGCCTTTGGGATGATCTCTTTCTATATTCTCTGTTCTTTTTTTTAGTGATAGATCCTAAGTTTTCAGTGATCTTGATGGTATTTCGACAATATTGGAGCTTGTTCTTTTTTGTCTACTTAAAGAATTTTTTTCTTCCATTTATCTGAAAGTTTGTCAATGTCTTTCCTGGGAGTTTTTGCTTTGAAATTTCTGTCAGAAAGTGATCAGTGGAGTCTTTATTTTTTTTTACTTTGATTTCCTATTCAAATATTTCTAGAAAATTTTCTTAATAAATTCTTGAAATATGACATCCAGATTCTTATCTTGATAATGGATTTCAGTTAAAACTATGCTTCATAATTTGTCTCTTCTTGATCTGTTTTCCAGGTGAGTTGTTTTTGTTATGAAAAATCTTTTATTTTCTTAATGTTTTATTTTGTTTCTTTGATTCTTATTGTCTCATAGAGTCATTGGTTTCTATTTTGTCCATTCTGATTCTTAGGGAATTTGTTACTTGGTTAAGGTTTTATACTTCTTCTGTTAAGCTGCTTATCCTTTCCCCAAATCTTTCTTTTATATTTTTCATTTATTTTACATCTTTTAAATTTGTGTATCATTTCTTTAAAGAATTCTAATTGTTCTTATGGAAAACTGCTGTGTACTTTGAAGTTTTGATTATAGTATTATAGTTGAAATTTCAAGAGTAGAATTCTAGTTGAGACAGAAGACTAATAGTTTTATTATGATTTGAGAATATGGAAGAAAAAGAAAATGGAGGGAAAATATGGTAAGGGAAATGGGAGGAAATATGGTAAATGTATTAACAAATGCATTCTAATTGTGGGGTACACAATTAGAACTATATATAAACATTGAAGATGTTGGATCAAAAAAGGGCAGAACATACAGGGCTTGGTATAGGACTATATTTAACTCAACAGAGGTACAGATATGAATAGGAAGAAGGGAAAGAGAGTATAAGAAGAAAAGATTCAGGGAAGGATTAGTCATAAGTATAACAAACCATAAGCCTGGAAAAGAGATAGTGAAAAGAGGCTTAAAAGGAAAAATGGGGATGGGTATCAACTTGAAATAAACTATGAGAAATGTGGAGTCAAGATGGCAGAGTAGAGGGGATATTTCAGCTAACCTCTCCCAACATTCTCCCCAAACAATTTTGAAGTAACAAGTCAAATTCAATTCTGGAGCAGCATAGACAAAAAATTCAAGGTGAGATATTTTTCTAGCACAAGGCAACTTAAGAGGTTAGAAAAGGTCTATGACATTGAGGTGGGAGCTATCCTTGAGTGCCCCATGGCAGCAATAACAGCTGGGGGCAAGACAACAGCAGCTATCATTTCAGTAACTCTCATTCTCCAAAGATGGTGAGGGGATTGGACAACTAGTTAGAAAGAAGGTACCCCTGTGTGGGCATTGTATGTGAAGCAGACTCCATTTGCCATTGCCATTCCCTGTTGTCCAGTTCTGAGATGCAGTTCCAGGCATAGAGGTACATTTGGAATCAAAAGGAAATGGGGGGGGGCAGTTAGATAGCACAGGGCATAGAGCACCAGCCCTTGAGTCAGGAGGACCTGGGTTCAAATTTGACCTGAAACACTTAATAATTATCTAGTTGTGTGACCTTGGATAAGTCACAACCCTATTGCCTTGCACAGGAAAAAAAAAAGGAAAAGGGAACTTCGGTCTCAGTTTCAGAGAAGAAGAGAGAACAAGGGGCTTTAGTCCTTAAGAGTGGTTCCAGTATACCTAGAAGAATGTTAGTAGGATCAGGGACATACCTGGGTAAGGACCAAAATATAAATCACAAGAAAGATGACTTACACCTCTGCCTGAATCACACCACTTTGGAACATTTACAATCTCCAGAACTACCTATGAAAAAGAAGGGGAAAGCCTGTAACTTGGGACAGTGACCCCTATACCATCAAAAGGTGAGCAAATGCCAAATATGTATAACTGTCTACAAGCAAAATTTCAAAAATGCAGATTGGAGATAAATCCATAACAGAATTACTAGATGAGCTAAAAAATATAAACATCAAATAAGAGCAATAAAGGGAAATTCAGAAGTAAGAAAGATAAGAAAATTATGAAAAGAGAAAAAAGTGACACAAAAAAACTTCAAAAACAGAATTGGTCATGTGGTAAAAGAAGTACAAAATTTCACTGAAGGAAAAAAAACTCTTTAAAAAAGAAATAATGGCTAGGTGGCGCAGTGTATAGAGGACTGGCCCTGGAGTCAGGACTACCTGAGTTCATATCTGGCCTCAGACAGACACTTAACAATTACCTAGCTGTGTGGCCTTGGGCAAGCCACTTAACCCCATTTTCCTTGCAAAAAACCAAACCTAAAAAAAAAAGGAAATAAACAATGAGAAAGGGGTAGAGAAAAAAGAAAAAACATCAAAAGAAACTAGAATAGAGGGAGATAAATGATTACCATAAGTGTGAATGTGAATGGAATGAACACACTCAGAAAATGAAAATGAAAAAGGATAGAATGGATTAGAAAGAAAAATTATGCAATACATTGTTTAAAACAGATACAATGGAAACATCAGAACTCACACAAAGTTAAAATAAGGGGTTGGAGCAAAATCATTTTACTTCAGCTGAACAGGAAAAAAAACAACCAGATGATGCAATTATGATTTAAGACAAGGAAATGGCAAAAATAGACTGTATTAAGAGGTAAAGAAAGAAACTACATTTTGCTAAATAGTAAATGAGACAATGAGAAATAATTTCAGTAGTGAATGTATGTATATTATTATAACTTTTAAAGGCTTAAAGAAAAAAATTAAATGAGTTAAGAGGAGAAATGATAGGGAAACTGCAATAGTTGGGGGGGAGGTGCTTCAATTTACCCCATCAGCACTAGATCCATTCATACTCAAATAAGAAAGAAGTTAAGGACCTGCATAAAATTTTAGAACAGATTTGATAGACTATTATTATTGAGTGTTGAATGGAAAAAGAGTATCATATATATATATATATATATATATATATATATATATATGACAGATGTGTATAGCACCTTGAAAAATTGATCATGTCTTAAGCCATAAAGAACTATAAAATTTCAGAAAAAAGAAACAGTATACATATCATTATTGAACATGATGTAATAAAAATATATCAGTGAATTCTGAAAATAAAAACATAAAAAATAGCAAATTTTACAATCCTAGATGCCAAAATAAAATCCAAAAAAACTGAAATAAACAATAACCACAAAATCATTGAATTGTTATATAACAGTAAGATTTTTAAAAATCCAATAAAATAGAAAAAACATTTTGATTAAATATAATTTATATTCAGTGTAATTTGATTAGAAAGAGGAAAACCAAATTGAGAATATCGAAAATTGAAAAAAGTTTCACAATAAAAAGGAAATAAAAATATTAAAAGTAACTTTTGTCCAGATTTATTTTAAGAAAATCAATATATAAAATAAACAAATGTTTACATATAAAATACCCAAGTTAACAGAACAAGAAGTAAGGAATTTAAACAATTCAATTTCAAAGGAAGAAATTCAACAAGCAATAATTGAAATTCTTGGGGTGGGAAGGGAACAACTCTAGTATCAGATGAATTTACAAGTGAATTCAATCAAATGTTCAAAGAATTATTAATTTGATTATTATGTTATTTTCAAAAGTAGTAAAAGAAGCCGTGTTACTAAATTTATTATATAACACATATATGGTTTTTCTGCATAAACCAGGATAACTCAAAATTAAAAAAAGAAAATTATAGGACAAGGTTCCCAATTAATAGTAATGCAAAGAATATAAACAAAATATTGGCAAGGAAGCTAAAACACCATATGGAAAAGATAATGTACTATCATCTAGTTGATCTTATATCTGGAATACAGGATCAGTTTACTATTAAAGCTTTTGATAACATATAATGGCCATTTTTGTAAGAAAGAACTAAAATACATAGAAATAAATAGACTTTTCTGTAATGTGATAAATAGTATATATCTAAAACCAAGAGATCCCATTGTATTAACAAAATTTGAATAAAATTTTCATAATAAAATAAAATCTGGGGTTACACAATGTCACCACTTCTATTTGACATAGTAAAAAATGTTGTCTAAAGCAATAAGGAAAGAAAAAAGAAGTTGAGGGAATAAATATAGCTAGAGAGGAAACAAAATTATCACTTTTGATATATATGATGGTATACTTAAGAAACTCTACAGAATAAACTAAAATTAATTGAAATAATTATTAACTTCAGCAATCTTTCTGATTATAAAATAAATCCATACAAATCATCAGTATTTTTCTATACTACCAATAAATCCTAGCAGAAAGAGATAAATTCCATTTTAATTGCTTCTAAAATTTAATAGTTAACTACTATTTAGTAATAACTGAATGTATAAAAGTTTAGGTAATCTATCTACCAAGGTATATGTATGAACTATATCAATACACCTACTATTTTAGAAATAATGACAGATCTAAATAATTGGAAAATTTTATTTGTTCATGGGTAAGAAAACTCAATAAAATAAAAAAATATTAACTAAATTTACTTAATCAATATTTTGCCCATCAAACTACTGAAAAGATAACTATATAGAATTAGAAAAAAGATAAATTCAAAAGGAGGCAAAAACAATGAAGAATAACAAAAAAAAAGAAAAAAGTAGGAAAAAAGGAAGGCTAACATTGCTAGAACTCAAATTATATACAAAGCAGTAATTTCAAAAACAATTTGGTATTGGTTAAAAATATAAAAATCAATCATTGAAACTGCCTAGGCATGCAAAGTAGTTATCTATTATTCAACAAATCCAAACTTCAGTTATTGAGATTAAAGACATACTACTTGGTAAATAATTCTAGGCAAACAGTAGTAGAGAAGAAAATAGATTTAGTCTTATGCTGTATCTTATATACAAATACAAAGAAATTAGAGAAATGAGGAAAAACATTTATATCTCTTCTATATATAAAGAAGAAAAATTCAAGACTAAATTATAGATAAGGAAGATCACATTATATAAAATGGATAATTTTGATTATAAAAACATTTAAAAGCTTTTATACCAATAAATCTAAATTTCAAAGGGAAACAACTGGGGAAAATATTTCCAGCATTTCTCTGATAAATGTCTCATATTCAACAGGCACAAAGAATTGATTCAAACTTTTAAGAAAAAGAGTGCTTGCCTCATTGATAAAAAGTCTAATGATATGAACAGGCAGCTCCCAAGGGAAGAAAGTCAAGATGTCTGTAACCATTAAAAAATTATATGAAATATTACTTATTAGAAAAATGCAAATTAAAACATTTCTTAAAATCTATCTTATGCCCATTTTGTTGAAAATGATGGTTAAAAATGAAAATGATAATATTAGAGGGACTCTGGGAAAATAGGGTATTTGATATACTAGTGGTGAATGGATACAGTTGTTCTGGAAACATATTACTAACAATTATCATACAGTATATGTCTTTTGACCTAATCATACATATCATTACTATACCATAACCTCCAAAAATCAAAGAAATAGATACTTCTTTCTGTGGTAACACACACACACACACACACACACACACACACACACACACACACAAAGAAATATAGACACTGAAGGGGAGGCTGATCCCTTAATGAGTAGCTAAACAAAGAATGTTATATGAATGAGATGGAATACTATTTTAAGAAATTAAATAGATGATTCCAAAAAGATGTAGAAAGACTCATATGAACTGATTCAGAGTAAAGGGAATAGGACCAGAAGAAGAATTTATATTCTAGCACAAATTTAATAAAAATAAAAAGTGTTGAAGACTTTCATAAACTGAAGATTAAAATAAGCAGATAATAAATAAATAATATAATAAATTAAAATAATATAATATAATAAAGTTAAATAATAAATAATAAAAACAACAATGTATGCAGTAACAATACTCTAAAGACAAATTTTCAAAGTAGTAAGAACTCTAATTAATTTAATAATCATCCATGATTTCAAAGGATCAGTGATAAACATACTTTCTACCTTCTAAGAGAAGTGCTATTTTCAATATATTTTACATTTTGGACAATATGTTGTATATTTTAGTTTTCATAATTATTTCATTTTTAACCAATGTATTTATATTTCTTTGATAATTAAATTATATATAATATCTGTAAGTGATGTTTTAAAATATTATTTCTTTATTTCTCATGGTAATTAGGATAATGTATTTGCATAACTATATTTATTATAAAGAAATTTTGTTTTTTCCCAATGGAATTGTTATGAAGAGAAAATAGATTTCTACCAATTAAAAACTATAAGAGTTTATTGCAATTTTTACTTTAAGATATTGTAACTATCTTGTTATTTTTGCTTAATTTTTTTTTTGTTGATATAATAGTTCTCAGTAAGTGGGGGTAATCTAGAAACATTTTTAATGTAAAAACAAAGTTTACAATAAAATTCTTTAAAAAGACATTAATCTATCAGTCACTCAATAAATTTCTTAATTGCTCAATGTATGCCATGCTCTGCTTAAATGCTTTAGATAGGGAAAAAAATGAAACAAAAATAGTTCCTTCTCTCTTATATTGTAACAGAGGATAAATCAAGTGCATAAAAAGGCTCATACAAAAATACATACAGAATAGATGAAAGGTAACTTTAATTTGTGAAGACACAAATAGTAAACAGAACTGAGAAAAACTTGCTATAGAAAGTAGTTTGAGATTTTAAGAGCCAGACAGATGTAAGGAGCAAAAATATTCTGCACATAAGAGATAAAGGAGAAGCACAGGGATGGGAAATAGATATTATATATATGAAGCAGTTAAAAGGTCAATATAGTCGAATGACAAGACCCTCAAGGATACATTTTATATATTTATATATATATATATATATATATATATATATATATATATAGATATATGGAGAGAGAGAGAGAGAGAGAGAGAGAGAGAGAGAGAGAGAGAGAGAGAGAGAGAGAATAAGAAAAGAGTGGAGAGTGGAGAGATAGTTAACCAGAGTTTTACCTTATAGACACTTGAATTTAAGGCAATGAAGTCATTGATTCCTCCTTGCCCCCTGTTTTGCCCAGAAATTCCCCATGGTAGGAAATTCAAGGTTTTATCACATAAATAATTAAGTTTGATATCTAAATATCAAAGAAATGAACCAGGAATTCCAGATTGCTTAAATAAATTGTTTAACAATCAAGGTCAAATCAGTTTGGACAGGCTAGGGAGATTGCTGGGCAGCAATCATGGATCACCATAAAAACTACACCAAAATTTCCATTGGTAATTACAGAAAACAAACAAAGACAATAGGATCTGCAAAATTTGTTATTGTGGACAGACTGATATTTGGGGGGTTTCTCAACTTTGTGTTTTCCTTGAATACCAGTTACCTGGGTGCCATACCAACTCAGTTTTGGCAGGAGTCTCAAGCATGGAAGGCTATGGACTGGCCATACTCTGGTTGTGCTCTAGTAAATATGCTTTCTTTTGGCTTACATAAATCTTGATCTACTCATAGCTTTCATTAAGAGGAACTCCATATTATTGTTACTATTTATTATTATTATTATTATTATTATATCTTTCACTGTTAAAAAACTTTTGCTGTGAACCCACTTTACTACTAGAGATTTTTGCTAGGAAACATATCATGACTTCCACTGCTGAAAGGAGTATACTCTATTATGACTTTTACAGTTTAATAAATCCACATCCCAGACTTCCAACCAACTGGGACCCTACACTCCCACCACACATGATAAATTTTCCACCAACCCCATTCACCAATACCTGCAATTTCTCCACCAATCTAAAGTGATCAAATTTTAAGTCTTAATTCATGTTGAAATTCATATACTTCTAAAAAGGGGGCAATAATTTAAATTGTCAAGAGTCATTTCCATTAAGGTACAAATTAAGGATTTAAGAAATTTGACTAAAATGCTGATATTGAATATGGGTATTGAGAATGAGGCAAAAGTTATCACTGAGGCGAAGAAAATGAAGAATGGGAGTTTAGTGAAAACACATACTCCATCAATTTCATGACCTGGCCCAGAGAAAGTCAGCTTTTTGTAGAAACCATTTTTCCTTGTAATTATCTTTAAGTAACATTTGAAAAATAAAACTTCCTCCTACTTAAATTGTCTTACAGGGTCAAAGTAACACCACTACTGAAACAGTCCACAAAGCCAAAATCTTACTAGTCTGCTGATTTAAGTAGTTGTGGACATGACCTAAATTGTGAGTCATCAAAACACTGCAGGAGAATTTAGTTGTTTAAAACAATAATTAATAGGTTTATGTCAGCCAAGTTTTAATTTAATGTTCTAATAAATAAGGTCCTTTGTAATTGAGCTTCATATAAGATTCATAAAAATCCTTTCCAAACTTTTCAAGTCATCATAAAAACTACATAAAATCATTCTTTGAAGTCAGAACTCTGATGAATGGAAAACTATTAGCAAAAATTAAGAATGTAGAGCTTGCCTATTTTAAAATTAGAGAAGTGATATTATAATAACCCTTTAAAATTGTGCAGATAATTATAATATATTTATAAGATACTTTAAGGTTTACAAAGCAAATTCCTTGCAACAATACTATGAGGTAGAGATATTAATTATTATGTATTATTAAATAATTTTACAGATGAGGAGACTGAGTCTCAGGTAAAAGTGACTTCCCCACAGTCACACAGTTAGTAAATGAAAGAACCAGAATTCCTGCTCAGTTTTCCTTAAGTCAGATCTCAGTGTTCTTTCTTCTCCTCACCCCCCCTTAACCTTACCCCAATTCATTCCCAATGTTCTTTCATGACTACACTAATTCCCTTATGTAAGCACTCATGAAGGAAAAAAAAATACTTCCCTGGGACAAGAAGATCTAGTTTTAAAGACCTAGCTAGGATCCAAGGGATAATAAAATAATAGAAAGAAACATGAAGGCTGAAATTCACCTTTAGTGAAAACCATAAAACTGTGGCTAAAGCTTCAGGGAAACTGATAAATATTCCTTACCTAGCCAAGGTGTTAGAAAATATAGTGCAAGAAAGAAAAACAAATCCTGCATTGATTAATTATATAATACAGCAAGATGATTTAGAACACAAGACATCATTTTAAATTTACCTTTATATTGTGATAGTCTTGTCATCACCTTCTACTACTATGGAAACCTCTATTAATACTATAACAGGACTTAGCAGATATCTAGGGGATAGCTAAGTGACAATTAACACATAGTGAATTTATTCTTTAAAGAATTCACTTGTTTATCTTTTTTTAACTATTTTTGAAGATATTTATTCATTTACTGGTTCACTCATTCAACATTAATTTATCAGTTATGTACCAATTCCAATAGTACCAGGATAGGTGTGAATTTTAAAATGCCAAAGTCTCCCACAGTATACAAGGCCATCTCCAATTATCTTAATCCTTATCTGGCTATTGGACCCAGATTGCTCTGAAGGAGAAAGCAAGCTGGTGACTTAGCACAACATTCCCCTTCACTTAAATCTAATTCACTTGCAGGTCATGGCATCTCCTTCCTGATGTCACAGTCTTCTTTGAGAACAAAGGACATACTTAACTCCAATGGCCTTGCCCCTTCTGAGAGAGAGAGAGAGAGAGAGAGAGAGAGAGAGAGAGAGAGAGAGAGAACCAAGGACAAACAACCACAACCACAACCACAACAACAAGTGCAAAAGATACTAAAACAAAAGCAAAAAATAGTCTTGGTCTTCAAAAAATCTTACATTCAACTGGGGAAAGTAATATGTACTCCAAGAGAAAAAGATAATACAAAAATTGTGTACATACATACATATGTGATATGTGTGGATATATATGTGTGAGTATATAGACATATGCATGTGTGTATGTACTTGTGTGTACTTAATTAACATAGAAAGACAAAATGGTCAATTGAATTGAGAGCTGATTTTGGAGTCAAGATGGTCTGGGATCCTTTCACTATTAATGCTTCTCACATATGCCTGCTTGTGTGACTATAGGGAAGTTACTCAACTTCTCAGTGTCCCATACACTGAGAATAATATGACTAATTTCATAGATTCTGGTTATTTTTTGTCATTAACTAGCACTATACCTCTAAGCAGGTCCAATACCATCCAACAAGCACCTTCCAGATAAAAGTCATTGTGCTAGGCAGTAAAGACATGAAGATGATAAAAAAAAAATCTTTCCCCTCTGTGATCTTACCTGCTTAAAAGGGGATAAATTTCATAAGGGGAAGTAGTAGTCAGTTTTGGTCTTCTCAGCCTCTGGAACTCTAAGGAAATCCAGTAGTAAGCTCCCTTCCCAGGAGCAAGGGTGCCAGATTCTCCTGGACAAAATGCAAATATAGACATTATAAATTACTAACTGCAAAGAAGACAGTTTGAAAAGTGAGGAAACACAAAAACTTAGTCATTAAGAAACAGAGTAGGTGAGCTGAACCATGAAAGTGTTCAGTATGGTGCTCATCTAAGGTATATAAAGATCAACTTCACAGAGTTATTATGTGACCTGGTAAGAATTATTGCTAACTATTAGTAGAGTGGGAAGCCTGTCCTGAAATTCTTAGTTTTTGTGTTAAATAACATAGGTAAAGGCATTTTAAATATATTTATACATATACATATATAAATTATATATACACACATATAAATTATATATAGATAAAGAAAAACTGTAACTTCATTAGTTTAAAAACTTATCAAGTGAAAAACCTCTATCAATGCAGGTGAGCACCTTCTATAAATGATAGGATGTTCCAAAAGACCTAGAGCAGTCTTTGACTGCAGAACATTGAGAGGTTAAAGACTTTGCCAGAAGTCACACTTCTAGTGTATGTCAGAGATGAAACTTTAATTGTGGTCTTCCAGGTAGCTCTCTTTTGTTTACACCAAGCTACCTCTCAAGAAATAGAAAGGGTTATAAAAGTGCAGAGATTGTTATATGGATGATCCTAAAAAAATCATTTCTATTTGGCTCTGAAATGTGCTTTTATACTTATATTTGCATATGGATATATGCAGTGTACTGAGAATTCACAACACTTCAAACAACATAATGAAGCCATACTGTGAAGACTTAATTAGTTTAGATTAGGTGCTAACTTTTAATAAGAACTTAAAATGGGGCTTGTAGTGAATAATCCATAATTTCATAAGCCTACTCATAGGTAGCTGAGACTTATATGTGGACTGCATCTTTCTCATCCCTCCCCATGCCCCAAGTTCAAAGAACACTAGAAGAGCACTCCTCTGTGTACTAACATATTTTAGAGGAAATTTTATAACCCTGGTTTTAGTTGCTACTTTCTTCA
Source organism: Macrotis lagotis (assembly GCF_037893015.1). Lineage (NCBI taxonomy): Eukaryota > Metazoa > Chordata > Mammalia > Peramelemorphia > Peramelidae > Macrotis > Macrotis lagotis. Next base: position 178,405,193 of record NC_133661.1, on the reverse strand, counting down.
AAATTTCTGAAAGAAAATTTAAAACTAAGATGGACCCTGCATTACTGGGATAGACAAGCAGTGAACCAGGTCAGTGAGCCAAATATTTATTGCCCAGGATTCTAAAGGGTGTAGAAGGAAGAAGGGAGAACAAAAGAAGTAATTAAGCTATTGATAAAACAGCAAGAATTTATTAGGCACCCATATGCCAGTCACTGCTCTAGGCACTCAAGGTGCAAGCTACTACCTCTGGGGAAGTTTCAAGAAGGAAGTGATCAAAAGAGGCTTCATTTATTCTAATGTATCATGTATTATAATAAAAGATTCATAACTGTTTGAGCTGGAAGACACCTTAGAGACCATCCAGTCCAACCTCCTCATTTCACAGATGAGAAAACTAATAATAATTGCTGGAGCCATAACTGGCCATTTTTGCAAGCAGCAGAGAAACACCCTGAATTCAGTTGGAGGTTGGGAGGAGGAAAAAGAGACATATATGGGGAGTCTGGGAGAGGGAAGTAATAAGCAGAGAGGGTCCTAAAACTAAGAAAAGCTAGAGAAAAAGGTGAAGAAACTGCCATTTAATTACTTTAAATTTTAAGTAATTATCTTTCTCTAAATTCATTTATTTCTATCCTGCTAAAAGGACTGAAAATATCATCAAAAACTTCTCTATGATTTTGTGTCCTGGATAAAATTCCCATTTCCTCACCCTCATTATATTTTAATAATACTTTGACACTACCAGGAGGGCAACTAGATGGTATAATGGCTAGAGCAAAGGTCCTAAGTCAGGAAGACCTGAGTTCATATTTAACCTCAGAAAACAGCTATGTGTCCATGCACAGATCATTTATTTGCTATTTGCCTCAGTTTCTTTATCTAAAAAATGAACTAGAGGAAGTAATTACAAATCACTCCAATATCTTTGCCACGAAAAACACAAAAATGGATCACAAAGAGTTCAATGTGACTGAAAACACTGAATACCAACAAATGCAAGATATTTTATATTATTCAGATAAATTCAAGAAATATAAATTAAATGTCTATGATGTGCATAATGTATTATTTGCCACTCTTGGCTGTGAAATACTTTTATCACTGATGTAGATAACAAGATAACTATTATAGCTATGATAATAGATATCAGAAAGTATGTTTTGACCAGACTATATTGGAAAATTATACTCATTTATGGGTGTCCATGTGTAGTTATTTATAAATTGGAGATCTAAAAGAGAGTAAGCTGGAAATTGTTATTGTTGTTCAGTTGTATTCAGCTCTTCAGGACTCCATTTGGGGTTTTCTTGGCAAAAACATAGGAATGGTTTGCCATTTCTTTCTTTATCTTATTATACATATGAGGAAACTAAAGCAAACAGGATTAGGACTTGCTCAATTATGACACAGCTAGTGTTTGAGAACAGATTTGAACTCAGGTCTTTCAGACTCCAGACTTAGTGTTCTAAGCAATACACAAAATATCATAACAGTGAAGATCTTTGATTCTATGTTGTATGAAGAGAAAGTTTGAAGTGATAGAGGACACTTAGCTACCATAAAAGAAAAACTAAGGAAATAACAATAATTTTCTTTAGGTGCCTTAAGGTCTGTCATGTAAAAGAAATAGTCTTATTTTTCCGTTCTAGTACCATTAGAACTGTTGGAAAGAAGTGAATTTAGGCTCCATGTCAGGAAAATCTTCTCACAATGAGCACACTCAAAAGTAGAATAACTTATCTCAGGAGGTTGCCTCTCATTGGAGGTTCTCAAGTAGAAGCTGCACTACCATGTGTTGAGTGGTCCATTGTTCTTCAGGTTGACTACAGTGACTTTTGGGATCCATTGCAACTCAAAAGTTCCGTGTTTCTGCAACCTGCACAGGATAGAACAATTAGGAAATGATTTCTGGCTCTAAGTCTACTATATCACATTCTCTCTTTACAATGCGAAATAACTATTCTTTAAAAAGAACCTTTGCCTGTACTATCCTCTGAAAGCATGCCCAGAGATGCCATATGAAGCCAAATTACTATGTAGAAAATTTAGAACCAATGCTTCCCTCCTGTTGCATCAATGTATTCTTCTTTCCCAGAATCATCCAGGTTACCTGTTATGAATAAGCAGATCAGTGCCCCACCTGTTCTTCACTTTGGCCATGCTGAAATACTCCCCACAGCGACTCTTATGGAGAACTGTCTGGAGATGCCAAAGTCAGGAGAGAAATGGCTATGAAGGGAGTCCCACTGTAACTCTGCCTTCTCTGCTGGGATATGCATGGTCTTTTTCCCTTTTGCAAAATCTCATCCACAAAGAGCACATCAGCAGATGATCCAGGAGAGTGAGCCAGCTGTGTTCTTCATGTATGCACCTAACTTATTTCAAGGGTGTTTTTGTTGTGTTTTTACAGCTGCATAGTGTTAGCTCTCCCAAAGAGCTGGCCAAGAGAACTATCAGAAGAATTAGCTTAGAGCTGGTTTTTCATGGTATATTCAGGGTTGTTCTAAATGAGTTCCCTGTGCCATTTCTGAATTCTCTGAACAATTAGAACTGTTTCCCAAACATAGTCAGGATAGTTATTCCTCCATTTTGCAGCTGGTTATTTCATAAAAAGGCCCTTCATGAGATTTTTGCATTCCTTGAAATATTATTGTATATGCTGATTGTATGGTGAAAAGAGTAAATTATTGTTTTGAGCAAGACCACTGTAGATAAAACCATTCAGTACATTCCACAAAGAATGGTCACAGGGCATAACTATAGACCTGTCTCATTTTGTGGAATGGGAATTTCAAACACATTTCTGTAAAGTAAATCTTCAGTCTCCCCATCTCCCAGTCCTATTCACTTAGAATCTTTTGATGAGGAAATTATTAAAATGATGACCAGAATATGCTGGCTATTAAGGCAGATTGCTTCAGCACAGCAGACATTTCATAATTGCTTGTTGAAATGAATTGGGAGCTTTTAAACTTTCAAAAACTTGGTAGCACTATCCTAATTCTGGAATCTCTTCTCTATTGTTTCTCTATCTTATTGTTGACTTTGAATCTACATGTCCCAACAATAGTAATATCTCACATTTATTTAATGATTGAACATATATTATATAATTTACTCCTTACATACACTCTATCAAGTGAGCCATATTACTGTTCCTTTTTTACAGATATAGAAACTGAAACTTTGAAAGATTGAATGCCCTGCTCAGGGCCACAAAGCTAATCAGTCTCTAGGATAAGTTTTGAATGGGGTAGTGTCTGAGATAAAATCTTTTCCTGACTCTTAAATCCAAGAATTTCACCACCACCACATTATGAAATCTAATCCCTTGTTCGTTTTCTTTTTTATTGGAATCTTTACATACAACTAGCATATGGTTCCAGAAGTTGCCAATAGGTCCTGCCATTTAACACTAAATGTCTTTCATTCCACCTTGAAAATTTCCTAGATTGGGGACTCCCATTTTTGTAATGTGAAATAGTGGACTGATTTTACTTGCTCCCTAAGTTCAAAATTCTCTTTGATTAGAAAAGGCAAGTATTGGCATATTTATTTAGTGAGTCACTTAAACTTGCTTGGCCTCAGTTTGTTCATCTATAAAATGAGGTGGTTGAATTAGATGATCTCTGATATCCCTGCCAGCTCTGTAGCTTAGATCAAATGAGAGCACTTTCATTTGTGGTTAGTTCATAACACTGACCCTCATTACTCCTATCCAAAAAGCACAAAATGATAAAAGAGATAGAAATTTTCCAGTTACACTGATCTGTATAGTTAGATTAACTAATATATGCCTTAGGGTTTATATTTTAGACTGAAATATTAAATTGAGGTGTCCAGTTAATCAATTTAACTAAGTAATTTCTAAATATCTGCTTTTCTTGAAGGAATATGTTTTACTTGTTTCATTAAAGTGACTGTTTATCCATTGCAATCATAGGATAGGGTTCTAGGTTCATGAGACTACTAAGGGATATTTGAGGTGATCAGGCTCTCTGGTTCACTCTATAACACTGAACAGCAAAAACTCTCTAAATGAAAACTTACATAATAAGTATTACCCCCAAACCATTAAAAGTGGAAAGCAAAATTCAACATGAAATTCACATATTCTGATATAGCTTATTAAAGGATATGAGTTATTATAGATATATTGGTAATTATAGGAGTCATGGAGATGAATGGTGAGTGCTGGGAATATGTATTCTATTAAGTCTCCCTCCCTGGGAACTTTTAAATGAAGAACAAAATCTTTAAGGCCTGTAGTGATTGGTCATCTTCCATAATACTGCATAATGAAATAAGTACCACTATATACAACAGGGTCACTGGACAAATCTTTAGAAACAATTGGTAGACAATATAAGAAATTTTAAAAAAAGTTTTGTAATATTAACAGTCATGCTTAAAATATATCTTTTTAACTCAATATACAATCAAAAATTATTTCAACAATCCAGATTGAATATAAAAAAATGACTTCTACTTAGGAAATGAATCTCAAAAAATAAGGATTGCACTTGAGGTTTTAATAGACAAGAAATAATAGTTATAATAGCCATAGTCTTAGTAGTAGTAACAGGAACAATAACAGTAATAACAATGATAATAATTAGCCGAGGCATAGAAATCAGAGAAGATTACTCAAGAAAGAATATCCAAGAAGAAACTATAACACATCACTGCTGGCTGCCAAAGTATAGCACCTAACAAAACATAGCCTAGCGGCCAGTATTAGCTATCAAAACTCATTCTTTCATAGACTGGCAGATGATAAAGCCCCCTGCTACAAATATAGTTCTCAAAATATTCTCTCAAGAACACAATCAATATACTGTACTTGAGCCAAACCATTATCACAGACTAGACTTGTTACCCACAATCTTCTAAAGATAATATTGATCCATTAAAAACTTAAGAACTTTTTAAATAGATGTCTCCATGCCTAATACTTATAATCTCCAAGGTATATGAACAAAAAAGCTCACAAAATACAGAAGTAAATTCATATTACATAGAAATCATTCTGCAGAGTGCTTTATGTCTATTGATGATGATGATAAAATCAAGATTCATTATTTAGCCTTATTTCTAAAGATAAAAGAAAGAAATTACCTTGAACTATGAGGTTGCTCAAAGCAATCAAAATAAGGTAGTGGCTATTTGAAAAAAAAAGGCTCCTAAGAAAAACCTTCATCCATGCCTGTAAATGCAATAGGCAATACCTATTTGTTATGATTTTGGGGCTTCAAACAGGTCCCCTTGCCAAAACTATAATTTCCACTGTCATAATGATTGAAATTCTAATCAATGAAGAGAAAGAATTTAATAATAAAAATTAAAATTAAAAAAATTCATTTATATAACACTTTAATATTTATAAAACCCTTTCTTGACAATCCTTCAAGGCAATAGAACAAATATTATTATGCTTATTTTATAGATGAGGAAACTAAGGTAACAAATAGTTAGGTAATTGGTCCATGATCACATAGTTGGTAAGTTTCTGAGGTTAAGATTCAAATTCCAGGTTCTGCAGCTAATTATTCTAGCTGACATGGTGAAGTGAGTGTTTGAGACTCATCTTCCTGAATTCAGAGCTGAACCTTTGATAGCTGGGTGATCTTGGGCAAATCATTTAACCCTCTTTGCCTCTATTTCTTCTTCTGTAAAATGAGCTAGAGAAGGAAATGATAAGCCACTCCAGTAGCTTTACCAAGAAAACTCCAAAGGGAGTTCCAAAGAGTAGGACATGACCAAAGGAAAAAAACAGCAAAATAGATTTTCAACCCTGAATACTCAATAATTTCACTGCTCAAATTATAGATAGGTAACTGTTATCTACCAAAACCCCAAGGGATTGGAAAACTGAGTAGGTAAGTTTTGATTAGGAGCAAGGAAGTCAGGAAAAAAGGTTCATTATATAAATTATGTACTTTCAGGGAGCTAAAGTTGACCCTTAGCCTTGAGCAAGCAGAGGCATTGGTAAAAAGGAAGACTTTTGAAGAGGATTTGAGGATTTGAGGCTGTTTTAGCTCCTCACCATTCCCTGATCTGGAATATGGGAATTCTACATCACAGAATCTCAGAATTAGTAGGGAACTTAAAGATTGTCTAGTCCAACATGTACCTGAAGGAAAATCTTGATTGGGTTTGATTTTTTACTTTCTTAGTCAGTATTTAACTCCTCAAGGGAGGGGTTGGCATGGGCTCTAAGGTTGGCATAATTTTGTAGAAGCTTACAAATGTCTGATAATATCAAAAAGCACTTGTAGGCACACAGTAAACACCACAGTCTCCTCAGGGACATGACTATAATGAGCAATTTGGAATGAAGAGAAGCAGGGGTGTAGTCACCAGGGGTAGATGACACAAACTAGAAAATTTTCCACAACACTGAAGAACCACTCACTCCTGGCAGGGATAGAGCAAAGCTGGATGTGAAGCTCTGGGGGTGGGGTGGGGTCAAGCCCATCCCTCAATGATATTGTTGGTTCCCTATATTGCTACCTCCCTATAGCGATGACTCAGGTCACCATTTTTTTCCACACTCTCTCTTTTGCCCATTTAGCCATAAGTCACTTAATTTTCCATAAAGCAGCAATAGAGTTGAATTACTCTGCTAAAGTGAGATTTCTAAGTAATTGATGCATTCTAATGATCTCTTTGATGTAGTATAAACCCTTTTTAAGTATCCTTAAAATTACTCATCAATTGCCTTTCATATACTTTCCATTGGAAGCTCATGTATAACCAGAACAGTTCTGGTCCCATCTCTACATTTATTACTTCATGCCTTGCTTAGAGCCATCATTGAACAAAATCATAGCCCAAGGAAAATGTCTCTTGTCTCACCTATTTGGATCTAGTAGTTATTAAATTATGTAAATAATGGTATAGTACAAAGAATTTTGTAAGAGAAAAGTTGATTTCTTATATCTCAGGGTAAACATCAGAAAAAGGCAAATTGTCAGTAAGACTGATTTACCTAGAGGTATCCTAGTCATTCTGTCTGAATCAGTAAAATCAATAGATATAGAAATGTTTACTTGTACATTGTCATTTGAACATATTTTCATACCATCAAACCAACAAAGCCAAAACTGAATTGTGTCAAAGATAGACCTACCTTTATCAAAAGGTTGAGTTTTATTTCCTAAATAAATGGTGTTGTGGATCTCTGGAGAGAGACCCAGAATGAGGCTTCAGTTGACTTTGACCCAAAAATTGATTAACGCTTTGGGGGAAAATGTGTAGCCAATTGAATTACAAATTAAGGTGAATTAAACCAGGTTGCTATGTTATCCATCACAGGGTGAAGAGAGTAGACACTTATTGATGGGCTCTCCACTTACCAATACCTATTCCAGATTGACTGTTCAATAGTCAGGGTATTAAGTGACCTGCCCTTAAAAAGATATCATTTAGATTTTAATACCTAGTCATATTAGGATTGCATAACACTACATCAATTGCTGCTACATCAACCCATTTGCCAATATGACTGAAGGTCAGGGATATAATATTATGAAGGACAGTAGAAAGAAATTGCCTGTGCTTGAAAGCAATCACTAAGAGTGCAGAAAGTCAACATCCATTCATAGTTTGTTCATGCTCCATAGTGAATTCAATTGAGTAGTATTCTTTAAGTATTTCAAGATCCAATTATTTAAACTCAAATAAGCATACTAGATTTTTCAATTGGACAAATATTGTTACATATTAACTTGAAGGAGAGAAGAAAGTGTAGTTGAATAAAATGAAAAAATACGAACTCTATAGGTTCACTGAAATTATCTTTAATAAAACTCCAGTGGGAGACAGGATATATATTTAATCCCACATGATTGGATATTTTCTGTTAAATGGCTTATTTTGTGACTTTCTTCATACCATGTACTTTAGAGAATTTAAGTATTTGGTATGGTACCACAATAATGTCTGGCACTTAATAGTTGCTTAAATTTTTTTGTTGATTCGCTTTGAAAAAGTTATCCTTCAGTTTTTAAGGATCAATGCTGCATAGGGGTAATTGTGAGAAATAGTTCGGACTAGGAGAATAGCTGGATTCTAGTACAATTTGTTGGTTGAGTGGCCTAGGACATATTGAGGTTTGAGTTTGTAGTGTGGAGATTTGTCATCTGTCAGTTCATGAAAGATAACAAGTTTCTGATATAATATAGTTCTACCCTGGTTGTTTGTTATTGTTGCTGCTCTTGAAAATTCCCTATACCAACAAAAACATGAGTACGCTCCCTATCCCCATTTCTAGATGTACTATTTTAGAGCTTTTCTGGTTAGAGAGATGGGGACATAATGAGAGAAGGAGATCCAGTATGGAGAAGGGCATGCACAGGCTGCTATGGACCTTGGCAAAAGGCAATATTAGGAATAAGTAGTGCAAGTAGCTGGCGAACTGGCTCTAGGTATCTTGTCTTTTGATGGGCTTCAGTATCAATGTAGTTCCATTGTTCAATTGTATATGAAGTCAGAGAAAATGATCAAAATTTTTGAAAAAATTTATTTGGCTAAATATCATGTTAATTTTGATTTTTCTCATTTGTGACCTAATGTCATGTATATAATAACTATTATACTTGTAATTAATGTGTCAGATTATTTCTGTGGTAAATTTTATCTGATTATAATACTAAATGCTCATAGGTGGCATTGTTCTCTTACTTACAAAATATTACTATTTGAACAGAAATTTTAAGAATCGAAACATTGGTCATTATATCTGCCTTCAAATCCAACAAGGATGGTATATCCTAGGGTTTAATTAGAGTGCTAGTTGAAAGCACACTTCTGAAAGTGTATAATATACATCCTTATCCCAGTCCAGACCCCCAGTTGCAGTATACAGACTCTTGTTGACAATGAACAGAGGTATGCCATTATTTTTATTTATAAAATGTTTTGTTATTTTAAAAAGTGATTTCCTCAACAAAAACCAAACAAAATAAAAATACCAACCCTCTGATGTTGATAATATAATTTTTTTCTTTATAATTTAAAAGAAAAGAAAGAAACTGAAGGCCAAGAGACTTCAAGTAACTGCCTAAGGTTCCCACAGATAGTAAATTAAAGAATCAGAATGCCAACTCAGGGTTTCTGGTCTCAAATGAAGTCCTGTTTTCACATTAACCTAATAAACCTTTTTTATTTATTCTTGATAGATCACAAAATATGACTTACACGGAAAGACATCACTTTCTCTCCCAAACATCTAAAAAAAATCTACCCAAACCAATACCTTTTTTTTGCAAGGCAATGGAGTTAAGTGGCTTGCCCAAGGCCATGCAGCTAGGAAATCATTAAGTGTCTGGGTTCAGATTTGAACCCAGGTCCTCCTGACTCCAAGGGCTGGTGCTCTATCCACTGTATCACCTAGCCACCCCACCAAACCAATACTTTCAAAAGAAATGAAAATGGTGAATTTGGAGTCAAGGTTCAAACTCCATCCCTGCTACTTTCTACCTATGTGACCAGAGGCAAGTCTTTAGCCTTAACTTCTATGAACACTAGTTCCTTATCTGTAAAGTAAGGGAATTGGACTAGATGACTTTTAGGGTCTCTTTCATCTCAAAAATCTATGCTTTTGTGATCATATGTCCTTTAGTAATGCATATTCATCTATTTTTTCTCAGTAGTCATGATAGATTGCCATACTTTTACCCAGCTTCCTCTTATAAACAGCAACAGATGTGTTCCAGACAAGATTATCAGAGCCCAGGAACATGCCCTGTGGCTGCAGGATAGGGATATTTACTGCCAGTTTATCTGGGCTGCAACCTGCCACTTTGGCCTCTCTAAGTCCTGTGGTTTCATCCAGCCCTAAAGAGTTCATGAATGATCCAGGAACAGAATTTTATCTAACAGACAATATTCCACTCCCAACTCAACCTTCTCTTGGGAAGAATCAAATGGTGGGTCATTTCTGTTTTGAAAATGATAAACAAATAGCACAGTAATTGTAGTATGTAGATCTGGATTCTTGTTTTTCTGGGTAGTTTGATATGTAAGCCTGGAGAGCCATTCCAGTCTCAAAATTCAGAAGAGATGATTAAAACGCACCTGCCAAAGTGGGGATCCACTAGAGCCCATAAAAATTTGAAGCACAGAAGCACCCAAAGACTGCCAGTAAACAGCAACAGCAAAAACATTTTAGAGACTGAATTATTGTTATGCACACTGTTTATTCCTCTCTTACACTGGGTATTAAAAAGACCGTTTTGCAGATTGTCTATCTGTCTATCTGTCTTACCCTGCTCCCATTCAGGACTTTGAAAATAATTTCTGCAGTGTCCAGAAAGACTGCTTTTTAGTAGATTATTTAAAAGCATATTAAATCACATTGTTTGAGTTGTATATGTTTTTAATTTTTTTTACTTCTGAAATTCAGCAAGTTACAACAAAATGATAAAAATATGTTTTTCTCTTTGTTCTTTCTTGAAAGAGACTCACTTTAAGTCACAGGGCTAGCAGTAGGTGAAAAAAAATCAAAACTCAAGAATATATCAAAGTATAAAGAAATAACGATAAACCAACCAGATTAATCTCAGATACTACAAAATCCTCATAGAAACGTTGGAACTGTTATTAAAATCTGTCACCTATCAACACAGAAGCAATAAAAATAGAATATATGAAAGCCTCAAATGGATCCCAAATGCATTAGAGAGGCAACATGTATAGTGGGAACCTGGATTCAAATGCTAATATATACCAGATGCATGGGTTTGGGCAAATCATTTTCCTTCCCCTCAGCTTTAATTTCCTCATCTGTGAAATGGGTGTGATAATACTTGTATTACCTACCTCAAAGGTAAACTTTAAAGTAATGTAAAAAGTGTGCTATTATTTTGCATATTCTTTTAAAGTTATAATAAACATTTCTCAAGAAACACCCAAGAAAACCCCTTTGAATATGTTTATTCCTCCAAAACAGTTAACCAAAAATGTTTCCCACAATTTCAATTTTATAGTAGATTGTCAATTTCTATCTTTATAGTTTAATAGTAGTTCACAGGGAAGGAATGCGTATGCTTTAACCTTGATATAAGGCCAGGAAGATGCCCAGGGATTTACCTTATAAGAATCAATTGAAGGGGCAGCTAGATGGTGCAGTGGACAGAGCACCAGCCCTGGAGTCAGGAGGACCTGAGTTAAAATTCGACCTCAGACACTTAATAATTAATCTTGGGCAATTCACCTAACTCCATTGCCTTGCAAAAAAACACAATTAGCAACAACTACAAAAGAATATATGAAGGGTGTGATAAGAAGGGAAGTGTTGAGCTTAGAGAAAACATATGGGAAGATGTAATAGCTGTCACCAAGCATTTGAAAGACTGTCTATAGGAATTAGACCTATTCTCTTTGACCCTAGAGTAAAAAGCTAGGAGGAATGGGTACAAGTTTCACATAGTCAAATTTAGGCTTTATATAAGGAAAATGTTTCTAACAAACTTATGCAAAAGTAGAGTAGCATCCCTCAGAAGGTTAATGAAAAACTTCAAGCAAAAGCAGAATGACCACCATCTAGGTCCATTGTTATAGAGATGTGTCTTGTATTGGACTAGATTTTATTTCTATTATTGTAGTCATTGTATATTTTGACCTTCTGGATCATCTTTCTTCAAACTTTTGAAATTAAAACTGACAAAGAAGAATGGATACTCAAATTTTTACTTGTGTATCTAATTGGAATCAAGATTTTTGACTTGGGGAGCTTGGGTTTTTGATTTTTTAAAGGATTCACTGACTTAGGGTTCCCCCCCCTTCCCTTAATTACATTTATACTGTGCTCTTGTATAGTTAATCTCTTTGAAGTAAATAAAAAATACCTATTTTCATTTTCCAATTGGAAGATGTACTTACAGGAGAAATATGCTATACCTACAGTAGTTGATGGGATCTAGAATACTGATGAGAAGCTTTTTAAACTTTCCAAACTTGGTAGTTGGGAATCCCCAGGGCTATTGCTTAGTTATATAAAGATCAAATGGCTGAAAACCTGTTGTGGTCCACATGCTAGAAACTGGAAGCATTGCCAATGAGGGATTTAGTAGAAAAATGTGGAGAGCCAGTTGCTCTTCAGCTGAGGCAACTGCTGGTTGCTACATGTTTTTATTATCATAAAAACCCTCCTACTTGCCAGAAACATCTCTCTTTGGAACATGTTCATTTCTTCCTTGATCCTTTCCTATCTGGAAGCAAATACAGAGGTGAGAAAAGGTACCCAAAAATAAAAAGATAAAGGAATTTTTTCAGGTAAATACCCAATGAAAAATGCCCACTCTTATTTAAATTTCACCTCTCCTTAAACAATAGTCTCTGGGTGCTTAAACTACTCCCTGGTCATACTTATAAAAAGTTCCAGTAATTTCCTTTGGCCCATACATAGAATGTAAGCCCCTTGAGAACAGGAAATTTTACATTTTTATCATTATCCCCCAGTCTAGGCACTGAATTAATAAACTTTTATTGCCTTGAATCAGTTTTGGTATATTTAATATAATAGTTTAGAAAATAGTAGATTATTTTTAATATATCTTGAACAATGTAATGTATGATTTGATAATGTTGCATCATTTCACAGTGGGCCAATCAAACATGGAAACTTTGCCACCATTGAATTATAAAGTCTCCTTCAATTTTTGTATTGATACCACTATATTCATAAATGTTAGCTAGCTCCCTGATCTCCATTATTAAAAGTCTGATTTAACAAACCATTTGCCTCACCTCCTGACCATCCTGAGTAAATTCAAGTTCAGTGCAGTAAATGCAAAGAAAATCATTTGAGTTTGCAAAGAAAATCATTTGAGTTTGCAAAGAAAAAAATGGTTCAGGGCTCTAAGTTGGTCTCAACCCTCAGAGCTACCCTAGAACAGAACAGAACACCATGGATAGCTCTTAACAGCTCTAAACTCTTCCTTGGGGTTTTCTGGATTAGAAATAAAATAAATGTATTATGGTCCTTCTGGTGACACTGCTAAAACTTTCCAGTTAGGGAATGTGTATATGTGTATATAACCCAAACTTTAGTATTACCCAAACATCCACATCATAGAACTAAGGAATACTATCTTAGAATCCTTTTATAGCATAGCTTTGGGAATGGGCTAGATTCCTAGGAGTCACAAGGTTCCCCCACTGTGTCCAAAAGTGATTGTCTGACTAAAATGAGGGCATTCCACAAGTCACTAGCAAAACCACAGTCAGAATCAGTCTTTATTACTTCTACAATCATGTAACATGCATACTCCTCTGAAGGTTGACTACAATCTCTCTAATAATATATTATATCACATCCTATCATATCATATTATATTATTATATAATAACATAGAGCTGCTCAGAATCGTAACCAGTCCAGAGCTACTGGGGTTTTCACTGAAGGTTCTAACTTCCAGAGGGAGCCTACCTTCTCCTAAGTGCCTCACAACCCTCCACTAGTCAATCACTAGACATTAGACACCAGTGTCCTACCTCTTGCCCAGATACTCTTCCTACCTCTTCCTTCTAGGCCTGAGAACCCATTCCATATGCTTTTGGGATCAACAGCAGTAGTAGCATACATGCTCACTTCCCCAGCAGCAGCTTCCCAGTCTCTGTTTCCCCATCATTCCTCTCAAACAGAATTTGCACCAAAGTTTCAGAATTGCTATTTGTGATTGTGTAAAATTTTCAAGATATTACTAAATAACCTATAGGTGGTTTGACATAGCTGAAATGTTAAGAGAGAAACCTAGAGTGACCTAAGCAATCTTCAATGGAGAATTTATGGGGGATAATAAAGAAAAATTACCCAAAACAAACAAACAAAACAAAAACAAGAAGAAATTTAAAATTTCTTTCAGTGGGAGGAATATCTACACTTTTAAAATCACCAATCCCCCAAAGGGTAAAATGGCTATAATTAAAATGAGTTTCTTATTTTTAGTTACATGTAGAAGTACTATGAATAGAAATAAAAAGTCCTCTATTTGATATTTAATAGGGTTCCATAATCTATATTTTCTATTCTTCTTACAAAATTCTACTTTACAAACTCCTTTAACCCAGTCAATCCACCTTCTTACTTTTCCTCTACCCTGCCTAGTCTGTGCTTTTGCCTTACTTGTCCCATGCCTTGGATTCACTCCCTCCTCATCTCTATCTCTTAAGATTCCCTGGATTCCTTCAAAACTCACCTTAAATGGCACTTCCTATATAATAGTGCCCCCTCCTAAAATTATCTTTTATTCATTGTATTTATTTATTTATTGTGTTTAGCTTGCATATATTTTGTACATATTCATTTTACATATGCTTTTATGTATTCATGCTGTCCCTTTTAATAGGATATATGTTCCTTGAGATGAGGCTTCTTTTTTTCTTCATATTGTCAGTATCTACCAGGTGCCTACTACATAGGCTCAAAATAAATGATTGTTAATTAATTGCTTGAAATATAAAGAGGTAGAAGGATTTTTATGCTATCAAGTGATTGAGTATTTATTTCTATCTACTTTGAGCACATATAAATATATAAATAGGTAATTTGTTCTTAAAATTTTTAAAAGAGATAGGGGATTATAAGCATTTTTATATTATTTTCATAATTTCCTTGAATATTTTAACTCTAAAATTATCAGGAGAGGGAGGTATCAGTAGGCTAAAAAAGAGTGAGAATTATATAAGCTGAAACCACTCTAATGCTATCCTGGACAACCTTCATTAATTTTTAATAAATGGTTTTAAGAAGTTCAGAGAACAAGGATGCCCCCAAAGTTACACAGTAATTAGTGGCAAAGTTAATTAGCCTCTAGATCTCATAACATTTGTCCCTTTCAGCAATTCCTCCATTTCCTGAAAAATGCTACTTAAGGCAAAAAGAAGCTCTAAGGAAAAAATTACCATAAAGAGACTGGTTGAGAGAATGTCAGTGCGTGTGTGTGTGTGTGTGTGTGTGTGTGTGTGTGTGTGTGTGTGTGTGTGTTTGTGTGTGTGTATGTGTGTGTGTGTGCCTGTGTCTGTGTCTGTGTGCTTGTGTCTGTGTCTGTGTGTGTGTCTGTGTCTGTGTGTCTGTGTCTGTCTGTGTATCTGTGTGTGAGAGAGTAATACTTTGCATTTGTTATAGTTCTTTATACTTTTGAAAACATTCACATATATGTTCTTATGAGAGGCACAAGAGAAAAGAAGCTACAAAATACTCTGCAAAGCACGTTTTGTTTACATTTAGGATTTCCTTTCTTTTCTTTGTTTCTTTAAATTAAGAAACATTTATTTTCTTCACCTACCCTTCCCAATGGGAAAAAAGGAGAAAGAAAATGGAAATCTATGTAAAAAATATAGATATACCAAACAAATTTCCACACTGAACACATCCAAAAATGTCCGCCTCCTGCATGTTGAACCCATCACCTTCCTTTCAATAAATGTGTAATATTTTTCATCATTGTTCCTCTATAATCATGGTTATTCATTGCATCGATCAAAGTTCTTAAGTTTTTCTAAATAGTTTGCTTTTCCAGTGTTGTTATTATGCTATAAATTATACTGCTTCTGCTCACCTGACAGCCCCTCCTTTCTTACTAAGCTTCAGCTTTGAGACTTAAATATTGTTGGGTAGGAAAGAAGGACCTGGCAAGAATTATGGATGCAGTTCACTTTTCAGTCACTTCCCCAGAGAAGTGAAGATGTAATGGGAATTCAAGTAAACAGCCCGGGAAAGTAGTAGAGACACAGACATATCAAGGAAGTAAGGATAGGGGCAAGAGAAGTGAATAATGCTACCCCCTTTCCCTGCCCCATTTGGCAGGAAACAGTTTGATGTGCCTTGATACTCCTTTCATTTAACCCTTTATATATTTGTAAATTGATTTTCCTTTATGCAAAATATTGTCCCTCATGAAAACCCCATGGTATATATAGAGAGGAAAAATAGAGGCTGTATGCTTATCTAGATTGCTCTGCCTCTTGTTGTGAAAGTGATGTTTCTAAAGTCCCTGAGGTGCTTTGTCTGACAGCTGTGGTTGCAGCTTTAAAGCAGAAAGAGGGAAAATGTTTCTTTAAATTGTCTTCTCAAAATATAGGGGGAAAGAGTAGCTGGGAGGAGTAGAGGAGGGCAGAAAATGCATAATACACATGTTATTATCCCTAATATAAGTGCATAGTGCTACAAAATTGATATCAATTATTCATAACAAAAGGAAGCATGGTTACAATAGAAATAGCACTAGACTTAAAATCATAAGCACTGGATTTGAGTCCTGGCTCAACTTTATGATTTGGGAGAATCTCTTGACTCCTTTGAGACTCCCATTTCTTCATATTTAAAATGGAATACCACTCTTTACTGTACCAATCATAGCCAGTCAAGCAACCATTTAGCAAGTACCTACTATGTGTTATTTGTTTGTTTTTTTGACTAGGTAAAAAAGGCCATTTTTTGCCTCATTTGTCTCATGGATATTGCCTCACTCAAACTGAAATCCAGGAAAGATTTAAACTTAAAAAGACCAAGATCTACCAGTACATCTGTCATCTCCAGTCATCCTGCTTCTGTAAGATAATTTTACCTTATCATTGAACCCAGATGGCTCCAGAGGGGAGAGTGAGGCTGCTAACTTTGCTCAACCCTGACTCACTTAAATCCAATTCACTTGCAAATCATGGCATCACCTTTCTGATGTCATGGTCCTCTTCAAGAGAGTAGGATGAACACAGCCTGTGAATAGTAGGAGCTTTCCCACTGAGGCTCAACTGACTAGTTCCAGTTGGGTGATGCAATATCTTCCTTCCTTCCTTCCTTCATTCATTCATTCCTTCCTTCCCTCCTTCCTCCCTCCTTCCTTCCCTTCCTCCTTCCTTCCTTCTTCTTCTTCCTTTCTTCACCCCTTCCTTCTTCCTTCCTTCCTTCCCTCCCTCCTTCCTTCTTCTTTCCTTCTTCCTTCCTTCCCTCCCTCCTTCCTTCCTTCCTTCCTTCCCTTCCTCCTGCCTTCTTCTTCCTTCCTTCACTCCTTCCTTCTTCCTTCCTCTCCGTTTCTCCTCTCCCACTGGCCACATAGGGAATCATAACCTTATTTGTGGGTGTTCTGCCCAAAGGAATATAAAGTTTGATCACTGAAACCTCTCAAAATATCTTGGGATTTGCAGGGTAGATTTTTTTCTTAAGAGCTATGCCTTAATCACTCTGTTATTGATTTGCCAACTATAGGTCCCAGTCCAAGTCTCACTTGGTCAATGTTTGGGCCCAGATAGCTCAAAGTAATTGTAAATAGCAATTGTTACTGTCTTGACTAGAAACTCTGAGTATCTTCCCCTCCCAGATTGTTTGTTGTTGACTAGGTAAAAGAGGTCAATCGTTGCTTCTTTTCTTACCTAAACTTAATCACTTAAAAAGAGCATTGCCTCCCTCAAACTGAGACCTAGAAAAGATCTGAGTTTAAAAGAGTCAAGTTCTCCCATTACATTTCCAGTCGTCCTGATCTATATCTTGCCACTGGACCCAGATGGCTCCAGAGGAGAGAATAAGACTGGTGACTTTTCTCAGCCCTGCCTCACTTAAATCCAATTCACTTGCAAGTCATGGCATCACCTTCCTGATTTATGGTCCTCTGAGAATGAAGGATCAACAATAACCACTGTGTGTTGTGCACTGCACTAGATAATGAGGGTACAAATAAAAGGAATGACATTATCTCCACTTGCAAAGATCTTACATCTTAATGGGGAGAAAAGAAGCACACACACACACACACACACACACACACACACACACACAAAGACAAAATATAAATATATAGAGAGGTTTGTGGAGAAGGTAGGATTTGAGTTGCATCTTGAAGGACCAAA
The DNA here is from genome assembly GCF_037893015.1 of Macrotis lagotis. NCBI lineage: Eukaryota > Metazoa > Chordata > Mammalia > Peramelemorphia > Peramelidae > Macrotis > Macrotis lagotis. The sequence goes on along the minus strand of NC_133661.1, from coordinate 178,387,361 downwards.
GAATTCTGTGAAGCTGAAGTGAGGATAGAGAACATTCTAGACATGGGAGATGACTACTCAAAAACCCAGACAGGAGATGGACAGGACTCCTCATATAAACCACAATGGTTAAAAGATAAAGTGTGAGTAGAAGAATAGTATGCATTGACACTGGAAAAAAGATCAGTCAAGTCATGAAGGAATTTGAAAGCTAAACATTAATTCTAGAGACAATAAGTCACCTCTAAAGTGATTGAGTAACATAGTCATATCTGTGCTGAAGGAAAAAAAAAATCTCTTTGGAAACAATTTGTAGATATACTAAACTGAGGAGTGACTTGAGCTAGGGATAACAATTAGGAGATTTTTGTGATAATCCAGACAAGAAGAAATACGAACCTGAAGTAAGATTTTTGGAGGTAAAATGGCAAGATTTAACCAATAATTGGACACATAGTTTGAGATATAATGAATAGACAAGAAAAACCACCAAAATTATTAACCTGGGAGACAGAACAATAGTGATTTTTAACATATATAAGCAAATTTAGGGCAGCTAGGTGGTGCAGTGGATAGAACACTGGCCCTGGAGTCAGGAGAACCTGAGTTCAAATCCAGCCCCAGACACTTAATAATTGTCTAACTAGTGACCTTGGGCAAGTCACTTAATCCCATTGCCTTACCAAAAAAAGAAAGAAATAGGGAATTTTAGATGCAGGTCACTGTGAACAAAATGATATGTAAAATCCATAGAAATGTGAATTGTTATTAAAAGGTAGTTTGACATATTCATGGACATTTTATTTCAGTGGTTTAGCTACTCTTTCCACTGATAACAATCGTGACTTCATTGTCCCACATATGCATCCTCCCTCTGTATAATTATACCATAAATAATAGATACAAGATAGAATGGGAGCTCTTTGAATGTAGGCACTTGCTAGGTGTATGTCTTCTTATTTTTTCATGTTTTGTCAATCTCCAGGATTTAGCACCTGGTACATAGTAAGCATTAAATAAATGCATTTTGATTCATTTATTGCTAAATACTTCAAAGAAAATCCATCTAATAAGCTGGAGGACTTTGTTCTATTCTCTTATTAGTCAATGTTGTTATATCTGAATATACCCATCTACTTTCTCTCATTCACAATTTCTAATACCTGTTCTAGGTGTCCAAGTATGTGGTAACATCACTGGTACTAGTTTTTGTCTGTACTGTTGGGACAAGACAAGGAGTATTATTTTAGCCACTATCTATCTTTCAATTGCCTTTTATATTACTGAAATGTGATTTCTTATGAAAGATATTTATATATACCAAATATACTTAAATAAATGAAAAGTCTACTTGGACCAGTGTATGTGAAAAATTGAAATTATGATAAATGAAAAAGTATATCTTTACTAACTTCTTGACAACTCTCTAGATTTGAATCTCACCTCAATCACCACTTGTGTGATCTTGAGTAAGGGCTTACAGTTCTATGAATCTCAACTTTTTCATCCGAAAATGAGTGCAATATAACCATATTGACCACTAAATTTCCTTGAAGCTCTCCATCTAAGATTCTATGAAGCAGATTGACAGTCATTGTCCTTAATATAAGAGGACCTCGACTTCTGACCTTAATTGTTGGTGGTTTCAAAACAATAATCTACCCACTGATCGGCCAGTCATTAAAACACTTTATTTAAGAAACATGAGTCCAGAGTCCAGGCAAGCTCCAAATGTTACTCTAAAGGATAACCAAGCAACATGTCAGATAGACAAATTATGGTGTATGATATAGTACTCCAAATAAAAAGAGGGATATCTACAGCATAGAGCTGCCAGAACAGATTGAGGAGAAGCCAACTCAGTGGTTAACAAATGAGGTGAAATCAAAAGAATGGGGGGAGGGTTGAAGAGAGGGTATCTTGGAAATGAAAATAAAGTACATAATTATTTCAAGGACGGACTGGGGGAAATGGGTAATGATAGAAATGAAAAAAATCACCAAAACAGTTTTTAATATATATAGAAGAAAACCAAATAAAGTTCAGCAGACATAATTAGATACAACTACAGCAATTTGTTTACTACCTTGTAATATATACACACAAAGCATATTTTTTTAAATTTAAAGCAAAAATTCAGTTTCTAATATAATCCTATTTCTTATCCTTATGTTGACATGCTTGTTATTGATGAGGCTTGTAATAATTAAGAAAATATAATTTCATAGCTGATTTCTATGCAAGATGTATTAAGACACTTAAAGGACTGAACATCAAACAAGCATTTATTAGGGACCTGCTATATTCCAGAAATTTTGCCAAGTTCTAGGAGTAAAAAAGAAAGGCAAAAGCCCCTGATCTTAAGGAACTCACAAAAATGAAAAACTATGAACAAGATATATAGAGAAAAAATTAAAGATAATCAACAGAGTAAAAGTATTAACAATAAGGAAGTTCAGGAAAGATTTCTTACAGAAGGTGAGATTCTTGCTGGGACTTGAAGGAAGTTGGGAAAACCAAGAAAAAAGAATTCCAAGTCTGGGAAACAGTCACTGAAAACACCCAAAGTCAGAAGATGGAGTGTTTTGTAGGAGTACCAACAAAGAAGTCAGTGGCATTGGATCAAAGAGTTCATGGGGAAAAAAAACTGTTATTTACATAATTTATATATATATATATATATATATATATATATATATATATGATAACCCCTCCTCCAAGGGTTATTATTATTATCCCCATTTTATAGATGAGGAAGCTGATTAATCAATAGTTAAGGAACTTGTCCAAAGACACACACCTAGCAAGTGCCTGAAGCTGGACTTCAACTCAAGGATTCCTGACTCAAGGTGGTCCAGAATTCTATTCATTCTGCTATTTAGGTATCCCAGAGTTACCAAATGTATAAGATGACTAAAAAAGTGGGAGAGAGACATGTTGTGAACTTAAGGAATCAACAACATTTCTACCTACTGATTTGAGATCTAACATTGTAAGTCCTCCATAATTTTTAAAAGATTTTAAAACAGGAAAAAAACAAACTCTTTTCCTAAATATGTTCTATTTAATTCCTTCTGTGACACTGAAAGATATCTTTCAAATGCTCAAATGGATTTACTTTCTAGGTTCCCATAACTACAGTTTATGTTTCAAAGATTCTACCCAATTATGATCTTTCTTATCCAGAATGTTTAAAAATTCTCTATTCCATTAAAAATCTATGTCTATGTTAGACATATACTTAAATTTAAGCCTAATTTATTCTTGGCCATAACTTCATATTTTTCCTTTTCAAATAGCATATTTCAACATTTTTCTCTTCTTTAAGGAAATAGCTACCATTTCTTATATCATTCTGACTGTGGTTCCATTGCACTAGAACTTTTTTTCTGGCTTCTTGCAGAAATTTTTTCTTTGACCTAGAAGCTCTAGATTTTAGCTATGATGTTTTGGAGAATTTTTATATTTTGGTGTTCTTTTCAGTACATGACCAACATATTCTTCTAGTTCTGCTTTACTCCCTCTCTTCTAATAAATAGTTTCTATTTATGATTTTTTGAAAAATGGTAACCAGCTTTTTTTTTTATTTTTGGTCATATTTTTGAGGGTCCAGTGATTCTTAAATTATCTCCCTTTTAATTCATTTTGAATGGAAATTGTTTTTGATAGTAGATACCTTAACTTTTCTGTGTTTTTCAAACTTGATTATTTTCCTAACAGTTCTCATCTCATGGAATCAGTCTGGTTGTAACTAATATGATACTTGTGTAAGAAGTTTGTTTTCTATTCTAAGTTGTTAATTTTCCTTCTACTTCTTTCTTTGAGAAGTTTTATTTCAGTTTTGATTTCATTTTTATCTTACTTCATTTCTTCTATGTGTTTTCATAGTCTTTGTAGAAAGTCATTTTTTTTTCTCATAGGCTTTACTTGAAGTACTATGGAATTATTCTCTTGACTGGCTATCTCTTGACCAGTGATGTTTCTTAGTAGTTGGTACATTCTATTTACTCATTTCTCCTGCCTCAGTTCTTGATTTGGGAATTTATATCAGGTCTAAATTTAGTCCCTTCCCATACTCTTGAATTGCATGTCCAGATTCTATTTGAACCTGATTCCACTTAACTGGTTTGCAACTGGTTTCCATTTCCCCCAGTGTATTTCCACTCAGTCTGCTGTCAAGCTTCAGTCCATAGTCAGAACTCTGCTTTGTTATCTTCCATCTTCCTAAATGTTTCCCCACTGGGGTATTCCCTTGTCTTCTGTCTTGCCTGGGACATTTCTGCCCAGGAGGCTGTTATTAACCTCTCCCTTTCATCCTTCCCCCACCCCTCGGAGACTTCTTTTATTAAGGTGGTGCCATAGTCAGCATTAGGAAAGAGTTTATCAATGTGTCTCTCTGCATTTCCTACTTACTATTTAAACAAATGGTCTTTTTAGATTGCCACAGGAGTAAAACTAGGAGATTTGGGTTATTTTGAAGGACCATCTTTACTGGAAGTCCTAACTAGACTTTTTAAAAGACACACAGAAACACTACTGACCATCAGGGAAATAAACCATTAGATCTTAGCAGAAGAAAGAACAAGAATTCTGTCTGTGGCAGTTTCAGAAAAGGGCATAAATCGAATTGGTTGGTTGATTTGCCTTAAGCCCAAATAGTATCTGTTCTAATGGCAGGAGATTTTGGTTGTGAGCACCGTATCTACAGAGATATTATAGCAGCAATAAATTCTAGCAGGATGAGGAGGAGGGAGACAGTTTGATTTGATTCCACCCTCATCACCTATTTCAATTTTATGCTTTCAGCTGTAGAACTAATCTTTCTAAAGTTGCAGGTGAAATTACTTAAAAATCTGTCACACTTCACATGGCACTTGTGAAGTTTTTAAGAACATAAATATTTTTACTTTTATCATATAATTGCTGCTAACTAGCAGTTAATAAAATTCCATGTCTGAAAAAATTGTTTTCTAAAATGATAATTCCCCAGTGGGCCAAATTAAAACACCTTTAGCCCACACCTATGCCTATCACCCTTTCACTTTTAGGGGGTGGATTGAGGCCCTATTAATAGTAATAGTAATATTTTCTGCCAAAGGGAACAAACACTCTTGGTGTGCTGAACACTTGATGAATATTTCTTTGAAAAGAAAGAACAATTGAACTGGGTAATGAATAATAAGAAATCATGGATAAACAAGAAAAAATAATAACAGCAAGCATTTCTATAGTGCTTTGAAGTTTACAAATTACTTTACATGCATTATCTTATTTGATTCTAACAACTTTGAGGTAGGTAGTATTATATTATCCTTATGATCAGAGCAAAGTCAGGCTTTGTTCAGTGTTATTGAAAGAAAAAACATCATTCATTTTGTTTGTTTTTAAACTCATAGAGAAGGTATTTCAATCTTTAGAGATGTGGAGAATATATTATTTTTGAATGAAGATCAGAAAAATATGGATGCAGGGATAAAAATGCAATCAAAACCTATCTAATCTACCCCTTATGACCAGCATACAAAAGATGAAAACCAAGACCCTGGAAAGTTAAGTCACTTGCCTACAATCAAAAAAGACATTAAGCAGAAAAGCTGGGATTAGAACCTGGATCTTCTGAACCCTGATATAATCATCTTTAAGTCAGTTTTCTTCTTTATTAAGATCAGTTTTGTACTTTATTCTCTTATGATCTTTTTGATGTTGTTCAGTCATTTCAGTTATGTCTGAATCTCTGGGACCGCATTTGGGGCTTTTTGGCAAGGAGTGGCTTGCCATTTCCTTCTTCAGCTAATTTTACAGAACAGGAAATTAAGGAAAACAGGATTAAGTGACTTGCCCAGGGTCACACAGCTAGTAGGTATCTGTAGAGTTAGATTTGAACTCAGATCTTCTAACTCCAGGTTTAGCACTCTGTCCACTACACCACCTAGTTGTCTACACTCTTTAACAAAAACTAATATTATTCAAAATGTTTAATTTTAAAACCTAATTACAATTTTATAAAAAGAAAAGCATCCAGATTTCTGTATTCAGAATATATTTCTCTTTTTTTTTTTTAGTTTTTGCAAGGCAATGGGGTTAAGTGGCTTGCCCAAGGCCACACAGCTAGGTCATTAGGCCTGGGATCGGATTTGAACCCAGGTACTCTTGACTCCAGGGCGGGTGCTCTATCCACTGCACCACCTAGCCTCCCCCAGAATATATTTCTAATACTATTACATACAGTCATATTATATTGGTTGTGTTAAAGTTGTAAAATGAATGCTGAGAAAGTAAACTGTGCCTAGAACAGAGTAACTAGGAATGTTGATTTGTTTGAGAAAACATGCCTTAAGAGGAATGATTAAAGAAAATGAACAATGTACATTTGGCCAAAAAAGAGAAGTATTATAGTCAACATTTTGAAGAAAGTAAGGGAAGGACAAATGTCATAAATATGAAAGCCATACAAATATGGAATATATTGCCTCTCAATGTGGTAACCCTTCCTTTCTGGCAGTCTTCATATTAAAGACTGGATGACTACTTAGCTATGCTATAATGGGGGATCTTTTTAGGATATGGATTGCCCTAGACAAAAAATGAGATCTCTTCCATCTAGGAAATTCTGTGGTTCTGTCAAGGGTTGTCATGTGAAAGAGAGGGAATTAGCCTTGATTAGTTTAACTAAGGAAATCTGAACTAGGATCACTGAGTAAGAGTTATAGAGAAATATTCCAATTCAACATGAGGAAGAACATTTTAACAATTAAAGCTACCCCCCAAAAAACTGTTTTCAGATGGTAATGATGAAAGATTTTGAGAGAGGGATGAATCTACATACTTGGGCATCTTCAAACAGAGACTATATGATCACTTGCCAGGAAAGTATACTCACCTGTCAGGTGAGGCTTAAGATAGATTACTTCCCAACTCTGAAATTCAATAAGCCATAGATCTACCTTTTAATTAAAGTACAACATATAACCATGCTGATTATTTATAAGAAATTGGCTGTTCCACAAGACAGAGACAATTTTGAACTAAGTCCTTTTAGCTGAAAAACTTCCTCTCTGACCATACACTGTCCTCATTATGAGCCAGCAACTCTCATTGACAACACCAGCTGCTTACACTCAGACTTTTTTAAAGTACCTTATGTTTTAAATACATTTTTAAAAGATTCTTTCTGTATCCAGAAATAACCAATGAAGTGCATTAATTAGGATTTTAAAAATACTTTTCATATACAAAGAAAATTAATCATATATTACAGAATGGAATGGTTTTCACCAAAATTGTTTCTTCCTCCTTTATTCATGGTCCCTAGTAGGAATATGCTACGTTAATATATAAGCTCTTCATTGCTCATTAGGTCTACAGATGTGTAATTAAAAAGAAGAGGATATGTTTAAGATTTTTGTTTCTTAAAGGGTAGTTTAAAGATGGCCAGATGATTTATAGGGTGAGACAAATATGATACCTTCTCTGGAAACAATATTATTATTTCTGGAACATGTAAAGTTTAATAGTATTAAACTCACAGAGAATAGTTACCCTAGGTTCAAAATACTATATGGTTCCATACTGTTAAAACCATAGCTCATGATTTCCCACTAATGTGTTTCCCTTTTTTTTTTAGAAGGGGGGAGTTTCAAGACAATGAGGTTATGTGGCTTGCCCAAGGTCACACAGCAAGGTGTGTCTGAGGTTGAATTTGAACTCAGGTCCTCCTGACTCCAGGGCTGCCCTGTGATTACTTTTTAATAGTCAGTCAGAGGACAGAATCAGTTCAAAGCAAAAGAATTTTTAATGAAATAGCATAACAAAAATTAGCAACTAAGTATCCTCTCACATATGTGGATGTAGCCTCCCCAACATAAACACATCAGTGGGAAGAGAGGACAGACATCGGGAATGCATATGACCAGGGCATACATGTGAGAAGCCCTCATATAGAGAACATATGTGGCAAGGACACATACTTGAAAGGGTAGCCCATGCCTCCAAAGCTGCAAGGTCAATGATGTCTTCTAGTGATGTCATCCCATGACTTTAGCCTGACTGGTACTGTTGTTTTCACTAGACATAGGTCTGAAGGATATATAATCTCCACCATATTCCAGTTATCTCTACTGGACCCTGCTCTGCCTCTAGCTTCTAACTTAGCTAAAATCTCTAGTTATCTTTTTCCAGAGGGAAGGGCAAGTGCTTCCATTTAGCTTAAAACCTATACATGGGCCTTTTTTGCCTAAAATAACTCTTTTAGGAAATGCAGAAATTCTTGCATGTAGAAACCAGCAAAAAAGCTTTCCCTTATATTGCTCTACTTTTTTGCCCTCAGTCTTAACAACTGAAGCATCTCATCTACTCTAAGAACAACATTCTCAGCCTGACCATCAAGCATTCTAAAACAAAGCTCTACCACTAGTTAGCTAACCTCAAGATTTTTCTTTGCTCTTCTTGGTCTAGGAGATGGAGCTCTATAATATAAATCTCACCCTAGTTTATGGTGGATATTTGTTATATTTCTCTATCCTAATTTCTAAAGACTAGACTATAAGACAAGTACTTTGCTCAATAATTACAAATCAGCCCTGGAATTTGAAAGTTTAATCATTTTATGAACCCTCAGTTTTTGCAGATAATGCCAAATTTGGGAACTAAGTGATTATCTTTTCCCCCTCCTCAGCCCCATTTATTTTTCATTTGCAGTTGGGAGTAGCCTACAAAGGTGGGGCATTGCAGTATACCTTTCTGTCAAAATAAAAGAGACCCCTATAAAGAGACTTTGAATCTCCAGAACCAAAAAGTCTCTTTCCTAGTTCTTATCTTATTTGTTGAACCTAGCTTCAATGTAGATAAAAAGTTGAACATAGAGTTTGACAAAGAGCTATATGTGAAACCTTAGGGTATTTGAATGCTGGACAGGGATGGCCTTCATTTCTTGTTGGATTCCTAACTGTCCTTTAAAAGTCAACTCAAATGCCACCTCCTTCATTAAACTGTCCATGATTCCCTTAAGTCAGCAAAAACTTTCCCCTGGAGCATCACATAGCACTTTATTTTTTAATTCTATCTAATTCTTTTACACATTGTTGTAGATTATATTTTTCTTGGTGTCATATCCTCCTACTGAACTTCTCAAGAAGAGAGATAATGTTCTATATACAGTAGGAATATTTTTCTCCAGAGCTTAGCTCCATATTCTGCACACAGTAGGTGAATATTGTTGGCTAAATCAACTAAATTAAAGTATGGAGTTTGAAATGAGGTAGTGTAGCCTATGGCCCAAACAATTCTGAACCTTCTTGGTCTTGGGTTTAATTTGTGGGGAACTCTCAATGATAAATTACCTGTCTGGATCACTTTGCCCTCTACCCAGTTTGAAAATTGGAAACTTTTAAGGTTAACTCAGCTCTCAATATTCAATTGCTTAGGCTAGCTCTGAAAGCCACAAGTTGAATTTATTATATACTTGAAAAGGAAGCTATATGGAACAGGGATCTTAGGTTTCCTGCTATACTTTATAGATAGAAGTAGTTATTTTATATGGTGTTTAGTAAGTTCAGAATAAAAATAAATAAAATGTAGAATATTTAATTGCTCACAATGCTATCCAAAAAAAAAGCATGAAATAGCATCCAAAGAGTAAAAAAAATTAATAACAATAGTATAATAATAATGTTTGTCTTCATTTTTGAAGAAGACCAAAACATCAGGGCAGTGATGCTATAACAAGTAGATGAATTGGATTTTGAATGAGGGGTACTGTGTCCTCCTTTCAGAATGGTTTGGACAACCATGTCTTCCTATAAGAAAAGGTCTGTAATCATAATATGGTATGGTGGAACCTTTGACAGCCTGCCTGAGAATTGCTTCACCAGTATATGTATCTGAACTAATCCTAAATTTCATGCCCCAAATGACTTGGTTTGCTTCACTATTCAATTCATCAGTCATTGGAATATTCTCAATAAACATGAATCTCCTAACTTGACTCTATGCTCCAAGTGTCCTTGGCCCCAGAGAAACATCTGTTAATCAATCCTCTGTCTCCTGGTTGTGCTTCATAGAATCAGTCTATGTATCTATCTCACAGTTAACGAATCTTGGTTCTCTCAATGAGTGTTCATACTCTGGATCCAGGCATCTTAGGAAATATAGTTCTTTCCGACTTTGGTGTTGGCCTGTTACATCTTAGTTCATCTGGGAACTGGAGTCCTTTCCTCTCTTTTTCCTTAACCTATTAGAATAATATAGTAAAAAAGACAATTGTGATTGAATCAGAGAGCCAGGTTTGGAGTTTTGGTTCTGCAACTAGCAATATTACATTGACCAGAATTTTTAATCTTCGTTGTCAATAAATACAAACTTCCACTGCATTCAGAGCATTGCAATAACCTAAACTAGGGAGAAGCAGCATGGCCTGGTATATAGACAACTCATTTCAGAATCAGAATGCTCTTTCCTCCTATACTTAATAATGGCAAGATCCTGAGCAAATAATTTAAACATTTTTCAATTTAAGTGTCTTAATCTTTAAAATGGTAATAATAATAATTATGGAGCTTTGAGATTTGAAAAAAAATCATTTTGCAGGGATTACTCATTTAAAACATTAAAACCCTGGAAGGTATTATTCCATTTTATAGATGAAGAAACTGAAGCTAAAATTAAATGACTTATCTAGGCTCACACAACTACTAAGTGATTGAGTCAAGTCTCAAACACAAAATCTCCTCACTCCTGGAGCAATACAGTATCCATTAATAGCTATACCATAGGATTGTGGCAGTCATCAGTGAAATTATATATATATATATATATATATATATATATATATATATATATATATATATACAAAACACAGATAGCTTGTATGTTTATACATATATGTATATATTAATGTTATAAACATATATATGATGATAGCTTATTATGCTGATGATGTATTATCTATTTACATAGTTATATAAATGTTTATGAATGTAGTTATATTTAGCATTAGATAGGTTTATTATTTTGGTATTTTATCAATATTAAATTATTGTTTTTTAAATTAATTTTAAACAATAGTAAATTAATATAAATAATAATTAAATATTATTGAAATATATTAAATAGATTTATATGTGCATTTATGTATATATAAAGCATCCTTTGTATCTTAAGGCCATGGTGTCAAACTCAAACTCAAATGAATGCCAACAATCCATACTTGAGGAGACTTACAAACCACTAAATGACTTAATTTTAAAATCTAATATTACTTATTTTATTGTGTTTTTATTTGTTTTTGTTAAATATTTCCCAATTACATTTTAATCTGGTTCAGGTCCAAAGAGGTATACTGTGGCCATATGAACAGCATTTTGCACCGTTGTCTTAAATATTGGGGGGGGGGGAATGTTATTGATGTTTATTAAAGGCCTTCTTAAGGAGACAAATGCATTTTAACTGGGTAAAAATATTACATTCCAAGTCTGGCAGCATATTAGCAGAGAAATCTGATTAACTCACTATACCTCATTGTCATCAAGCAGAAAGCTAGTCTTAAAAAAATAGTGACTGCAAAAATAGAACAGATGAAAAGTCAATTGTAAATGGGGGGAAAGAACATAAATTTTGTCCAACATCACAGTGCAGAGTTTCAACAATCCTTGGGAGCTGTAGAGGATGAGGTACCAAATTATGCCAGGTATTTCCAAAAAGGTATTGTGTATTAAGGATGGGGTGGAGGAAAGGAATGTTTCATCTAATGGCAATTTCAGATAGCCTTGGATTAATTCTGGTTTAGGAGAGACAGTGGAACTGTGATTTTAGAATTCACTTCCCCCCACCCCCATTTAATGCTTAAAAAAGCAGTTTCTAGCTTCTCACTGTTCTGTCATCTCCAAGCTCTTTTCTTTTTTTTTTTAAACTGGTTAACAAGAGACCAAGAGATGTATTCAAGTGCAAAGATACCTAGAGGTAGCCGACTGTGAATTTACATGCAGGCTATGCAGACACATAATTCCTTAGCTGTATTTAGCTGCCTGTGAGGTAACATATTTTGAGAAACCAACAGAAGGGCTTTGTTTTGGTGACATAGCTTCCGTGTATTTCTCCTACAAACACCAAGGGGGGAAAGCACTGAAGCGTGGAAGTCCGCATTCTTACGGGGATTACTGAGCTTGCTAGGAGAAAACGGTTTTCTTCAGGTTTGATACAAGATAAAGGAATTACAACTATAGATCAGGAATGATTATACTTGTCCTTAGAATTTAACATTTGATTATGATTGTTGTGAACAAAAACAACATTTTCTTCTGGAAGCAATGCATGCTTCCCAGACAACCGGGTGGGCTTATATTGGAAATTATTCTAAATCATTAACCCGGAGATTCAGAACTTTTAAAGCCAGATGGGGCCAGAGATGAGATCATCTCACCCAACCCCATCATTTTACAAATGAGGAAATCCAAGGCGGTGAGACATCAGGTGCCTTCTGTAAGATCTCACACCTAGTTAATGGACGAATTAGGACTATCCTCTAGGTCCTCTGAGTACTAATCTAATGTAAACCAAGTACACTATATTGCATGATCTCCCCAACCATCAGCTGTCCCTGTAACTAATTTACATTTAAGAAAAGACCATATTAATGACTGCCAGAAAAAGGAAGGGTAGTTTTAGATAACTCCTCTGAAGCAAAATTTTGAACTAGTTACACTAACATGCATACACATTAAAAAAAAAAAAAAAACTAGAGTTTGTTTTCATTAATAATAGCTAGTATTCATATAGCATGGTAAAGTTTGCAAACTGCTAAACATCTCAATGATCTTCACAATAACTCTGTAAAGTGATACTATTATAATACCCATCTCACAGATGAGGAAATTAAGACATTAAGTGATCTGCCTAATAAATGTCTAAGGAAAGATTTGAAATCCAGTTTTCCTATCTCCCAAGTTCAGGTCATTCTCTGCTCCAAAACCTGCAACCTCAAAAAAGTACAAGAAACTCATCTTCCCTTTTGTAGACCTTTGCCTCTCCAAAAAATAGCCACCAATTGTCCAGTGTCATTGTAATGCCCACTCCTTCAGAGTGCCAACAGTCTCATCTTATGTGGTCCTCTGGCTTCTGAGCTCATAACTCAAGACTTTTCTGAAGTTCCCATGTTCTATTTACTGATGTTGTGTCCTGTCCTCAAACCCCTACTGTATCTAGTTAATCTGATAAGCCAATTACTGTTGTGATTTTAATGGAAAATAATGACTTAACATCTTCCCAGATTCAGTTGGTTATTAGGAACAGCCTTAGGATGATAGCTGCATAATACAATTTTATTAATATAAAAGTGCAGAATTGTGTTTAATGATGGTCTTTATTGACTTAAGGAAAACAATAGCAATTCATATTTATTTGCATTTAAAGTTTTACAAAGCACTTCCCTAATAATTCTGAGAAGTGAGTAGTGTGTGTTATAATACTGCTCTTCTCCTCCCTGTCCCCTCATTTTAGAAATAGGAAATTTAGACTGAAAGAATAAATTATTTCTTCAGGGCCCCACAACTAGTGAGAGTTTAAAGTTGGATTTGAACTGAAATCTCCAAGTTTATTTATCTCCTTATAGTATGTCATTCAATCTCACTCCAAATATAATCAACTTATGATCATATGTTCCATTTCTGTGTAAAATGATCTCTCTCCTAATTAATATTCATTGAATTAGTTTAAAACTCTATAATCATTTTTTCTTTTGTTTTAAGATATTTTATTGAGAATATTTCTTAATTTCATCTTCACTTCCCAGTAACTCCTCCCACCTTATAGTACCAACTCTTGTTTAAAAAATTATATTGATCAATCAATACAGTCAAGTAAAGTAAATCAGTACAATGGCTTTATTTATGAAGGTATTTTCTATTTTTGTACCTGGAGTCTAGCACCACTCTGCAAAAAAATTAGAAACAAGTTTTATCAATAGTCCTTTAAAGTCACAATTGACACTGCATTGATCATCACTCTGAAACTTGCAAGATATTTTTTTTTATACTGCTATGATCGTCCTGTCAACTGACAAGATGTCAAACAAGCTCTAGTTCTACTTATTTATTTTATATCACTTCATAGAGCATTCCCAAGTTTCTCTGCATTCATCAAATTCACCACTTTCTTACACTACAAAAATATTCCATTATATTCCTATAACCATGGTCTGTTCAACCATTTACCATTTGATAGGTATCCACTTTCTTTCAAATTCTTTGCCTCTGAAAAAAAAGAAAGTGCTACTGGTTTTAAAAAATTATATACTAAATGAAGATGGGAGGAAATAAACTTCAGGAAAGGGGACTTAAAGATCGATCTAAGGGGATTCATATTTGTGAAGAACTCACCAATCTCTGACTCAGAAGGGTAAGAAAAGGCATAGACTTTACTTCACAGATTGCTTGATTACAATTTACTACATAAAGTTCACGGATGAATACAAAAAGTTCACAGATGTCTTCAAAAAGTTCACAGGTTAAGTTCTTTGGAGAAGCAGCAAGATAGTGACCTTCTTAAAGGACAGTCTAATTAGCATAAATTGAGGTTAAAAAGGCTAAAGCACTTAAAAAGGAAAGAAGAAAAAGAAAGAACAACATAGATCCAGCCACGTGGAGCTGGGGCCAGTTTAGTAGTTACAAGCTGGGAAAGGAGTAGTCAAGTTAAAAGGGAAAAGGGGAAAGAAAAGATCTTAGATCACCATAGAAGCAGCCACATGCATCTGGGGTCATATTGTTCTAGCTTAGAGAAAAGAAGAGAGTGAAGCTCACCTGGAGTCCAGGAGAGAAGAGAGCTCTGCCCCTGGGATTTTTGTGTAAATGCATTTCCATGGTGGGTCAGACAAAGATGGTACTTGAAGAGTGGTTTAGCACCTGGCTCCAGATATTCTCCAATATGCATACACATGGGGTGGTCCACAAAGAGTGACTAAGATTGTACTCATTGCACATGAGTGGCATTCTATTTATTATGCCTTCTCTTGTCCCAAAGGGCATGACCAAAAACCAATGGAGTATGAACTTCTCCCACAGTGTGTCCAGAGTTCCCCTGCTACATTAAGATTATTCCCTATGTCTTTAACTATCAATATACCTAACCTACTGGTTGTATCACTGGATCAATGGGGAGACTCATTATCGTAACTTTTTCCTGGCAAAATTCCATATTGTTTCTCATAATAATTGAACTAATGAATATTTCTACCAACAATGCTTTCTTAGAGTTGTCCTTCCATATCCACTTCAACAATTTGTCAATTTTTTTTGGCATGATTCCCAATCTGATAGGAAAATGTTGAAACTTTAAAGATTTTTTATTTCCCTTATTATTAGTCATTTTATATGATTGTTGATAGTGAACATATTTTCCTCTGAAAACTGCCTATTTTTCTGAGAAGATGGATCTTCATTTGAAAATAAAACAACTTTAAAAAAATAAAAATTGCCTTTCCATATCCTTTGATCATCCACCTCTTAGAGGTTACTTTTTGTTTTTATACATTTGTAAAAATTATATATATATATATATATATATATTTATTTATATATATATGTATACATATATATATATATATATATCCTATCTGACTTTTATCAGAAATAATCAATTCAAAGATTTTTCCCAATTAATTGTACTAGGAACTTTCCCACTTTACTCTGTCTTATGAAAATGATATTCATGTTGTGACTTAACTTTTGCAACATCTATTAGCTTATTTGATTCTACACACAGTAGGCACTCAATATATTGGTGGTGATTTGAGAATTAAATTTTTTATATGCAGTACTGAAGTCATATCTTGCACCCAATTTGGATCATGGACACATGCTCACTCACAGGCAGAAATTATGCATACATTATTCTTTGAGGACTCAAGGGCTATTGGTTTGAGATACTAGTGGAAACTCATGCTTTTCTCTATTAATTAATACTAGATCATTGGGAATTCACCATATCTTGCGAAAGAAAAAAGCAAGACAGCCCTGGAAGTCCAAGTAACGACAGTGACAAGAAAACCAGACTTATGGTTTCTGTTTCTATTAGTTATCCAACACCTCATATATTTTATTTTTAATTGGTATTTCCTGATATGATATTTTAAAACCCTATGAATTAACACACAAAAATAACCCTGTAAAATAGGCTCAGGAAAGAATACTGTTAGAAGGCAAGCCCACATAAAATGTGTTAATGTTGTGTGGCATACAATATGCTTGAAAATAAAATTCATTCCTTTAAAGGAATATTTTTCGCACCAAAGTGTTTCATTTTATATTATAGTTGTATACAGGCAACCAAGTGAACCCTGGCTGAACATTTCTGGAAATAAGAGTTGTCTTAATTCATCAGTGGTGGTGGTCAGGCAAGAGTGAGCAGAGCTCCAAATAGCATGAGACAAGGAAGTATTTGTCCCAGAGCAAGGAGCCCAAGGATGCACTTCCTCCCTTTTTCTCATGGACCACTATTGATTCACATTGTGTGGTGCAACAGTTTTAGATTGCCACACCTAGAGTCTCATCATTATGGTACCCCTTACCCAATTCCTATGGGAACAAGTGTCATTCCCTCCGAGAGACAGGTTTCCTCCTTTCACAATGCTACTGCACCTAGGACAGGTCTGTCCTTTATATCACTGTTCATTTCACCATACCCCAAACTGAATTTTTCCATGTACATGATTGCCAAGTTATGACCCTGCTGGTCAGAAATTTGAAGGTTAGTTAAAGAAAAACTATTTATGGAAACAGGGATAAGATTGTATGACAGAACCAGGCAAAGGGATGAAACCATTCAAAAGCAAGAAGCATCAAACAAAATCTGAAAATTTAGTGAGAAGTACATCAGTCACGTCTAAAAGTATAACAAAGCAAGGTTCTAGGAGTCATGGTCTGGATAATATACAGGAGTATTCAGGTAATAATAGAATCTAGGAAGAATCTTGAAATTCACAATCAGACTAGAGTCATAAAAGTCATTAAAGCAAGATCTAGTCAAGAGTTGAGCCTATTAACAAACTAAATGACAGTTTGATACACTCCCCCTCAGCATTCTGGGTATTTAATCTCCTGCTTCTCAAAGAGGTAGCCAAATTGCTAGAAACCAAAGTCCATACAACAGTTTTTGAAATAAATATAAAACTCAAGGTTAGGAAAATTCAAGATGAGTACCTTTGATAAAAGGAAAATTCTTTGTTCTGGCTTTTGCTCTGATAAATGAGGCAACACTTAAAAGGAGAATTTAAAGGAATATATTAAAATACATCAAGTATCAACACATTGATGGGCTGATCTCTAGAGATTAGCAAGATATTCAAGTTGGAGCCACCTTTTATTGGTAACTTTCATAATAAGATAAAGACAATTTGGGTAGGTTCATTCAGAAAAAAGGTAATAGGACACGGCACCTCAATTTCTCTCCAACTTCCTGTGATATTTAATACGTATAAACAAATAGTGGGTGTCCTTCTATATGATGCTTGACAGGTAATACAAAAAGCTGATGATTGGGTGACACCTCCCCCAATACTGATTGACAAGCAGAACCTGGAAACAATGGGTCACTGAGTTAGCATAACATTCAATAAGTGACCTATTTGGCAAAACTCAAAGTTATTTTTTCATTTTATCTTTTATTTAGGATTCAAATACTTGGGAATATTAGCAACCCTACATGCACAAAGCGTTAAGGGGAGGGTTCTTACCTTGGATTCCATGAACTGGGGAGAGGGGCATTTTTAATATGTATTGATAACTATACTATATTTCAACAAAATTAGTCAGCTAGTTGATTGCAGTGGATAGAAGGTTGAACTTGAAATTGGGAAGATTTGAATTCAAATTCAGACTCTAATACTTATGAGCTATGTGATTCTGGGCAAGTCAGTCAATTGCTCTCAAGCTTAGTTCCCTCAACTGTAAAAATGAGGACAAGGCTGTCTAAAACTGCATAATGACTTTGGGGACACCTTGTCCACAAAACACTTTGCCAGTCTTGAAGTGCTATATAAATACTGACTATTATTGTGCAAGTTGAATTCCTTTGTCATCATTTTTATTTCATGTATTTAAAAACATAATTCTAAGCAATAGGCCATGGGCTTCACTTGACTTCCCAAAGGGGGTAAGGAACAGGACCTAGGTAATACATAAAAGGTTAAGAACCTTTCTTTAGGAGATAGATAATGCATTGAAATCAGACAAAGATATGTAGATAAGCCAAAGATAAAGCTATGAAAATGAAGCCCACGTATTGCCTTCATTAAGTGCAAGGAGAATAAGGCATGACTTAACTGAATAACATGGGGCCTGATGCCAAAAGCAAGGAAATCAGACTGAATTCCAGTCTTTATAACAGATGAACCATGGGTTTCCTGTTGCCCTGATCAAGCAGCATGATGTTGTCATTAAAGTTTAGGAGCTGCACACTTCACATGTTGCTTGGTGGGCTGCTTGGGGTAAGGAAATCAAATCAGGTTTGCATTTCTTGTTAAGTTCTGAATTTACTTCCTAGTTAAGGGCCCAGTCAATGCATTGGAGTCTATTAACATATTCCCATCAAAGGAAAAGCCAGGGTCATTAGACCTGGGTAACTATTGTGTTTGAATGGGCCTGTTAATTTGTTACTCTACAATGAATGCAAGGTCAGCTGTACTGCTCCAGAGGAAAGGACTTGCATACAAATCAATTTTTGATTTGGAGGAGGAGGAGGAAGAGGAGGAGGAGGAGGAGGAGGAGGAGGAGGAGGAGGAGGAGGAGGAGGAGGAGGAGGAGGAGGAGGAGGAGCTAGAAACTAGACAATACACAACATTAGAATTCTCAGTAACAGCTTTCTTTGGTAAGAGCTAGAGCCTAACTCAATAGCCCCTACTTTGCCCTCTGCTGGCACCTGGCTTTGCTGCATCTTTCCCAGGCCAACCTACTTTATAGAGTTTCAGAGCTGAAAAACGACCTTAGAGGCCATTTCCTTTTACAGATAAGGAAACTAAGACCCAGAGACTTAGGGTTGCCTAAGGTCATATAGTAAATGGCAAAGATAAGATATGAATAGATAATGGCAGACTGTAAGGCCTTAATAAATGTTCAGCTTGACTTGAATGTGAGTTCTTTCATTCCAAATAAAGGATTTGCTTCCAAATTCTAAAATTCTAAAAGCATAGTTTTAGTTATAAGAAACTTTAGACATTTTCTAGTCTGACTCACTTCATTTTTACAGAGAAGGAAAAAGAAAGGTAAGAGACAAATCAAGAAGTATTTATTAAGAACCTACTGTGTGCTAAGAACTATTGCTATAAACTGAAGATTAAAAAAAGGTTAAAAATCAGTCCTTGTTCTAAAGGAATTCACAGGCTAATGGGAGAGAAAACATAGAAGCAACTAAGTATAAATAAGATGTGTATAAGATAAACTTGAGATAATCTCAGAGAGAAGATTGGAAAAGTCCTCAAAGGAGGACTGGGAAAGGAGGACTGACTGGGAAAGACTTTGAAGGATGATGCTAAGGAAGTCAGGAGGTAGAGAGTTCTAGAGGAAGGAGAGAGTTCTAGGCATGGATGCCCACGAGTGAAAATCTTGAGTCAAAGAAAGTGTCTGGGAGAAATGACAAGGGATAAAGTGATAATAATGCTGACATTTCTATAGCAATTTAAAGTTGTTAAAGTACTGGGTGTAGACTATCTCCCTTGATCCTTATAACACATATAGCAAGTTGTTATAGGTATTATTAATCCTCCTTTAGATATAAGGAATCTGAATTTCAGAAAAGATAAGAGAATTACTCATAATCCAAAAAGTTGCTGAAGGAAATTAGAACCAAATTCTAAACTCAGCATTCTATTCATTAAACCAGACCACCTGGTTTATATAGTAACAGAATTAGAACTGGAACTTAGATATTCTTGAATCCCAGGCCAGCATTATTTTTCTCTATAAGGTCATAGAATCATAACATAATCAACCAATATTTTTGAATGCCTACTTTATATTACCAGTATATACCATGAGTTGAGGAAATATTTAATTACCCAGTTTGTCTACATTCTGGCCACTAAACAGAAGCAGAATCCATGGAAGTTTTGTTTTCAATGAAAAGAATATAGACTTAGAAAGAATTAAATAAGCCCTTCTAGGTTACAGAGAGAAAAGGCTAAATCCTATTACATTTTCATCATACTTGGTCTGTCCTTTCTGCCAAATATTAGGGGGCAAAAATAGCTAAAATTGGAGATCTGGAGTGGTAGAAATCAGAAGTCTGTTTGCATCATTAGGAATCTAATCAAAATACAGTTTGAAGTTTGAGGTAATAAATGAAAATGAATAGCATTTTATATTATTTTGCTGTCAAAGAGCTCTGGTGACTACTTTGCTATATGATGTGTGAATCTTGTGTATACTAGATATGCATGTGTTGTCTTCCCTATTGACATCATTTTTTGTCTTTGCATTCCTAACTCCTAGGACAATGCTTTGCCACGTAGTTGGCCCTTAATAAGTATTTGACCATTGAATAATTGACTGAGAATATATCAAGTTGAAACTTTTTTGCTTGGTTTCAAGAACTTCTTTAATCAAACTCTGTTATCTACTTGTACAACCTTAGTTCCTTCTATTCCCCAAAACAAGCCTTTAACTCTAGTCAGACCATTCCTCCCTCTCCCTTCCTTCATATGAATATATATTACTCCCTAATTATTAAAAGGATGGTTATTAAACACATAGAAGATGTACTGGTTTATTTCTTTTTCTTTTTAAATCTATTACAAAAGATGACTCACAAAAATGGAGGGAGGGAAAGATATAGTCAGTCATAAACTAAAGTGACATAAAAACAAAAGATAATACAAGATTTTCTTTTTCAAAGAAAAGGAAGCTGTAATCACAAGGAAATGTCATCACTTTGTCCTAACAAATAGAACTTTTCAAGGGTAGAGTGAGCTGATACAGAAGATGGTGAAATCTCCCTAACTGGAAAACTCCCAGCAAGAGCTGGGCAACCACTTTTCTGGAATGTTGTAGAGAACATTCTTGTTTTCATTAAGGATTGGAGTAGGTGGCCCTGTGAAATTCCTTCAATCCTGTGATTCTGTGATTGCCACCTTTAGGTCCTAGAATGCCTTCTCTTCTCCTCCCCACCTATACAGATCCAATTTCTTCATTGCTCAGTAGTCCCCTAGACATTATTTTTTTTTTCAAATAGGAACTACCTGGCAAGCTCAGCCATGCTTATGATTCAGATTAGATGAACTAGACAGAACCTGACCTCATAGCTCTCTCTGCTCTTCGACGAGTTTGGAGGAGGTACTAAGGGCAAAGCTACAAGCTCTGACTGAAAATACATAATCTGACCTATGATTTCATATGACAAGGATACCTGGAGAATGGTTTCTAATTGCCTTCTTCTTTAGTCAGCTGAGGAATAGATGACTACACCAAAAAATTGCTTCAGTAGTTTATTTTGATGTGTTTTTAAGGGACAATCTGGAGGAATTCTAAATGGACAAATGGAATGGAGAGGTTGAATTGAATAGAATGGAGACCAATAGTAGGAAGACCATTTAGAAAACTATTGTAAACTAACTTCAACCATTTTCCTTTAGTTCAGGCCCTGATTACCTTTCAGCTCACTTGTCCAAAAAGAAGCAGGCAAACTGGATACCTCCAGATTTTCCCCTCACTCAGTTCATCTTCTGCACAACTGTCAAATTGAAAAAAATCTTAAAACATGAATTTTACTGTGTCATCTCTGCCTTACTCAAAAATCTTCAATGTTTCCCTATTACCTCTAGGAAAAACTCAAATGTCTCAGCCTAGCATTTTAAAGCCCTTCTAATATGATTCTCCTCTAGCTTTCTAGTCTCATTTCATATCACTCTCCTTCATGCATTGAGCATTCCATTTGCCTGCTAATCTATTTTTCATTCATGACATTCTATTGCTTGCCTGCTTCTCTTTGCACAAGTGGTTCCCTAAATCTGAAAGGCCCTTACTCTTTATCTCTACACCACAAAATCCATAGTTTCCTTCAGAACACAACTCAACTGAGGTGATACCTCTAAAACAAGTTTTGTTTTGTTTTGTGATCTTTCTAATTATTAGCATATTGTCTCTCTCAAGATTACTTTGCATATGCTTGCATATACTTAGTCATAGATTAAGGTGACATAAAAACAAAAGATAATATAAGATCTACATGTTATATCACAATATACTGTAAATTCCTTGAGGGCAGAGACAGTTTTGTTTTATCTTCATATACCCCTAGCAAAGTTCCTTTTGGTAGGAGCTTAAAAAATGATTTTTTTAAAAAAGTTAAATCATAAGGATATACAGATACCTTGGAATTCTAATTTAATTTTTACTTGAATGAATATAGCTGCAATGAGACACTTGGTATGGTGTTGTCCAACTTGGGGATGTCTCCACTCTAGTTTTAAGTTTCCCAATATACAAAGGAGAAACCATGAGTTTTATAGAATCAGAGTTCAAGTTCTGACACTTTATCATGCCAGCAATATAACTTTAAGTATAATGTTTAATCTTTCTGCCCATCAATTTCCTCATTTGTTAAAATGAGCATAATAATACTCATATAACCTGCCTCTTAATATTGTAAATTGTAAATCATTGCAGTAGAGAAATTTGAGCAATTACTATATCATATGCCCCATAACTATTACTGGGGCCCTTTCTTCACCTCCCAGACTCATGTTATTTATATCTCTGTCCCCATCTTATCAGTGGGATTGTTTTGGGGTTTGGGTTTTTTTTTTTTAACTTCCAATAAGGCATGTTCCACTTGACCCAGCTTCCAAGAGGCTATCCCTTGGCAAAAGACAAATTAGGATAGTTTATAGCTCTTCCTAGAATACTCCTACCCAAGTGATTAAGTTGTTGCCAAAAGGCTCAATGAGGTCCTACCTAATGTTTCAGCTGGTCTGAGAGAGAGAGGTCAGTGGAATCCAAGTAATTGAATTGGTGGATGCTTAGAGAGTGGTCCAATATGTCGCAGTGGCTCTGAATGGAGTCACAGAGGCACAGACTTTTTTGTAAGCTGCCAGATGGGAGGGTTTCAGCCACTCTACATGGATCCAAGAGCTGATGTTAATTTGATTCCATGTTCAATTTGGAATAGTATGATGTGATGAGCTTGAATTGAATTTCCCCTTCCTTTTCCTGTCTACAAGCTGTGTCTCAATATATATCTTAAAATTCAGCATTACTTTTTTAATTGACAAGGTCACAAGTTCATTTCTCACTGGGACTCACTTCCCAACCCACTTACCTGAAATATCTTTGAGGCTAATATTAGCAGCATTGCTATATTCATTACGCTCTGGGGATAGAGGAAGGGGGAAAAAAAATCCACCAATCCTATCTGTAAGAAAGCACTTAAGAACAAAACAAAGAACATTTGCAGATGCCCACGTTCCTGGAATTCACAAAACCAGAATTTCTGGCCAATGGCCTTGAGAGTGCCAATTACCTCTTACTGATTCACTATGGGTTGGAGCTTTCTGATTAGAAAACTCTAGAGTTTAAAGCAGTCTATTAAGTCAAAGAGCCAGACTTTAACTCTGTTCTGAATTTGATTAACCATCTAAAACAACACTGTGTACAAGTATAGTGATTAAAAAAGCTTTATAACAAAGACATTTCAAAGATTTCATCTAGGCCCAAAAAAGCAAAGAGATTGAGACTGTGAACTATTTTGTGTTTCCGGGAAAAACATTTTGGAAAAATACTCTGTTACATAGGTTTTGCTGAAAAGCTGTGATTTCCTGACTGAGTTCTATTATCACATATTTATCAGTGTGTTCTCCAAATCCAATGGCATCAGATATCTTTAATTTTGATCTTACCATCTTTCAGTAAGAGATGGTAAATTGATCAAATAATTGGATCAATAATCAAATTACAAGTTTTAAAAGTTGAAAGATTAAGAATTAAACAAATTGTGTACAAATAGTGCAAATTATTTCTTTTTATAAAGGAAATACAAAACTCAAAGCTATTTGTCTGAATTTATTCTCTCCTGGAATTAACTAAAAGCTATTTGTTCTCCTGGCAGAAAGTCCTTGAAAAACAAGACCTATGATTTCCTGTTTGAAGCAGTGTTCTTATGCAGTATTTTGTTCAAAATATTATGGAAATAAAAGTCAAATCACACATTTTCCTAAAATGAAATCAATTCTGCCCTAGGACAGGAGATTAGATGGAAATGTTCCATGTAAGAGGTACCTTCTGAGTCACAGGATAAGTATATACTCATTAAAGGCCAAGGTCACTGGTTTAGAGCATTCTGGGTCTTATAACAGAGCCAGAGATGTGAAAGCAGTCCACACTCAAGGGAATTCGTCTTTTCTAGTTCTATCTAGCCCAAGTGGTCCAAACTTATTATCTGATATTGTCCAGGGAAAAATTAGTGATTACTGGCTGACAAAATTTAGAGCAAATGGAACTTGGGGACACACTATGAACTCTTTAAATTGGTGGTTAGGTTTTTGCTTGTTTTTGAGAATGTTTCCTTCTTTTAATTACTATTTGTTGTAAGGATTTATTTTTATTTCCCTTAATGATTTTTTAAAAAATCTTTAAGTTAAAAATTAATTTTATTTAAATTATTATTTAAAATTTGATTTTTGTTAAAAAAAAGATATTTCTTTTTTTTTAGGCTTTTGCAAGGCAAACAGGGTTAAGTGGCTTGCCCAAGGCCACACAGCTAGGCAATCATTAAATGTCTGAGGTCAGATTTGAACTCAGGTACTCCTGACTCCAGGGAAGGTGCTCTATCCACTGCACCACCTAGCTGCCCCCTAAAAGGATATTTCTTAAAAATTAATTTTTAATCATAATGTTAATAAAAGACATTTAAAAACAAAAACTAAGAAAACAGTAAAGAGTTTTATGTTTCTATACCTTGTCTTGCTTTTTTTCTTGTCTTAGATACAGCTCTGTTTTCTGTAGGCAGCACTTTGGGCATTTGGGACAATGCTCCTGGATAGAGGATAGGGAAGGATCACTGACCTCATTCCTGGAAAGTGGAATTCAACCTTAGACTTCTTGGAACCTCAGTTTACATCATTGAGACTATGAAACTCTATTAGAAGTAGTCAATGAATAGGGGCAGCTGGATGGTACAGTGGATAGAGCACTAGCCCTGAAGTCAGGAGGACACAAGTTCAAATCTGGTCGCAGACACTTGGCACTTACTAGCTGTGTGATCTTAGGTAAGTCACTTAACCCTGATTATCTTGCATCTAGAGTCATCTCTAGTTGTCCTAATTCATATCTGACCACTGGACCCAAATGGCTCTGGAAGAGAAAGTGACTTAGCAGTTCACCTGCTTGTCCTGGTATCACATACCTGATGTTAAGTTCTTCTTCAAGAACAAAGGAAAAAATATCATCTGTCAATGATTGGATAAAAACTACTTGAGGACAGGAAGACAAGAACTAGGTCATTTTTGTCTTTGTATCCTTAGCACCTAGTGCATAGAAGGAATATTATCAGTGCTTGAGAAATGATAAATAAAATGATTAGCAAATGATAGATTTTTATAACCAAAATATAGACTTCCCTCTAGGTCAGGGACACATAATCCTTTTTCTGTGTTTAATGAAACCCTTTGGTGGTCCCATGAAATCTATGGACCCTTTCTAGGAACAATGTTTTAAATGACCAAAACAAAATAAATAGGATTACAAAGGGAACTAATTAAACTGAATTTAGTTGTTTATTTTGTTTTTGCTTTTGGTTTTACTTTTGGTTTTTGGTTGGATTTTTTGTTTGCTTTATTTTGTTGTTTTTACATTCTTTGACCTCCAATAATGTTCTAGGTTTTGGGATGTAGAAAGATAGGTGTGTATTTGAAGACAAAGACTGGTGTTTGAATACCAGGTTGGTGATCAACTTGTTGAATGGGCCTGGGCAAGGGATGACACTGCTTCAGGCCTCAGTTTCTTCATCTTTAAAATGAAGTTTGGATTGAATTAACTCTGAGAATACCTCCTAGTTCTAAATCCTATCATCCTATTGTTCTTTACCATCATCTGTCCCAACTTGTTTAAAAGTGGGATCCAGATGCCTTTGACCATTTTGATCATGCCTCCCTTTCTAAATTTGGATTTGTACAGGTTGTCTGCCTGTGCCTTTGGTAACAGAAGCCAAGTTTCTTTCTAAAATCTGTTTCTATTGTGATCTGATTATTTTTGGGGAGGGGGGGGGTTTACAAGGCAAATGGGGTTAAATGGCTTGCCCAAGTCCACACAGCTAGGTTATTATTAAGTGTCTGAGCCCAGATTTGAACCCAGGTACTCCTGACTCCAAGGCCGGTGCTTTACCCACTACACCACCTAGCCGCCCCGATCTGATTATTTTTAGATGGAATTGTGTTCTCATCTTTACCAAATATGGATTATAAGCCCATTCACAAATCTTTATGAAAAAAAGATCCCCCCACATAAAGTAAAATCAGTTCAACTGATTTTATTCAACCGAACAACTAAATTACCTACTGCATGCTAGGAACTGGGAATATGAAGATGAAAATTAAAAAAAAATGCCCTCAAGGAACTTTCAGTGAATATAATGGATGACAATGTGACCCATGGCTCAAAATCTGAGCCGAGCTCAAAAATGTGTCTGGCTCTGGGATTCCCACAGACTGGGTTCAGTCCTGAGTGAGCCAGCTCATTCAAGGAGCAATTCAAGCTCGTTTTTTTTCCCTTAATTTAAATTTTCTAGTTCATTATGCCCCTACCCTAAAGTTAATCTCTTACACAAAGTTTGAAATTAATTCATTTCTGGAGTCTTCTGATAAAGGATTAGCAGGGACCCTTCTAGAAAGAAATTCAATGCACAAAGAACTGTTATTTATTTTTCTAGCACAAAAGAAATACAAGAGACTAATAAGGACACATTGACACATTGGTTGAAATATAAAATATTAGTGATAATATGACTCTCCTAGAAAGGATTTTTTTAAAAAGCAATTTTAATAGACTACTAAACAAGTATTTTAATATCCACAAAGTCTAGATCTAATAGCAAGCCAAGGAATGGTAAAGACTACCCCGTGTCCTCTGAGAAGCTATGGCAGAAATTGCCTTCTGCTGTGCATCCATAGAAAGATATGGGTAAGAACCACATAGGATTAGGGGTAGATGGTTTAATGTGGATTGTCACAATTGGAAGGAATAGCCACACAGAAGAGATAGCAGATTCCTTAAAATACTGAAGAATACATGAGTGATCTTGGCCAAAGAACTTATCGCCTGTTGCTCAATCTAAAGTTGATAAGTTCATACTTTGATGCTAAGTTGATCCTCAGACAGTAGGCAGTCTGTCACTTCTTAACTTTCTAGCTTGGTTAGAACATGTCACAGGACACAAATCTATCATAGCCTTTGGGAACTAAGAATTAATTCCAAGCCTGACAGTGGATGGATATCATGTACATCACAAAAGAAAATTATTTTTTAAAATAATAAAGCTTACTGCAACTATTCCAGGAAAAAATGGATACATATTTACACCTGTATTCCCAAAAAGTATGGAGAAATGCTACAACCTTTGAACCATTTTTTATACAAAAAGTAAACAATTTAACAAAAAAAGAATGGGGTGAATTTTGATAGGTTTTTAAAAATGGGTCAATATTCAGTAGCATAAGTATTTTTTAAATCCATAATCAATATAGAATCAGAAATTTGCTTGGGTTCCAACTTTGTGTGAACTGTTGTTTTAAGCTCTATGCAGGATACAGAAAACAATTTAAGGCATAATCTTTGATTTCAAAGAACTTATAGTTTATTTGGGGTGCCAAATCTAACACACACATATAGTTTTAACTATTTTCTAATTATGTCTAATATATGTTAAATAAAAAGAAGTCATGTTTTCTTCATGTAAAAAATAAAAACTGACTCACACAAAGCACTTAATTAAAAAGAAAAACTAACAGTAAATTTTAAAGTAATAGTTTTAACTATGTAAAAAGTAAGAATCTGACATCTCACAAAACACATAAAAATCCCTAAATAAAATTCAGTAAAAAATTAAATATTCATTTTTCAAACTTGGGGACGGAGGGTGGGAAGGAGATTTAAATGAAACATTCAAAAAACAAAGACACAAGCTGCTCACATATAAAAATTCCATCATGATCTCCCCAAG
The DNA here is from genome assembly GCF_037893015.1 of Macrotis lagotis. Taxonomy (NCBI): domain Eukaryota; kingdom Metazoa; phylum Chordata; class Mammalia; order Peramelemorphia; family Peramelidae; genus Macrotis; species Macrotis lagotis. The sequence goes on along the minus strand of NC_133661.1, from coordinate 178,359,194 downwards.
ATACCTCAATTATTTTGACAGTGAAATTTGCTTAACTGGATGTTTAGAAGAACCTGTAATTTTACATTCTGAGAATTCTCATATAGCATGTCTGCATCTCCTACTTGACTTACTGTCTTATATGATTCCTGCCTGTGCTTTTCTATGAATCTTCTTACACTGAATTCACCCAATGTATTAGATATTTTAGAATAATACATGAAGAGTCAAAGTTAGAGATACAAAGATTAAATAGACTCCATTTTTTCCAGTATGCTTTGGATGGTGGAATGGGTGAAGGTACATGAATTTCATAGTGTGGCCTAATGTTAGTGCAGACTTTGATTAGTTGTACATCCAATGAAGGTAGTTTTAAAAAGCCTGAATTAACTAGATGTGTATTGTTATAGCCAGCCAATGTAGGCACAGGGAAAAAAGAGAGAATTAGAAAAAATTTCAAGGGTATCTAGGCCAAGCCGAGAGCGTGGATATGGACTATTAAAGTCAGTATGGTGTGGGTGTATTTGGCACACAGGTAGACTGAGATGCCCAGAGCTGGGACATGGTCCAGGAATTCTGAAGTTCCTGTTGCTAAAAGAAAAGTGGTCAATCAGATGGAAAAAGCAATGTCTTAATAGAGAACTATTTTCAGGATTCTAATCTTACCTGTGCTGTGAATTTGAACTGATTTGTTCCTCTCTTGCTGTGTTGGGGAGGATGTTTTTGACCTGATTCAATTTCTTGTTATTTACTTTATATTCTCTTTTAATTAATTGCCTTCAGCTCTGATTCCACATATTATCTGGAAACAGTCTAGCAAAGAGTCATTGGGTGGGAGCTATGTAACTGAATAAATGATAGTCCAAGACATCACTTAAAACTTAGGAAGTAGGGTGGCTAGGTGGCATAGTGGATAAAGAACCAGCCCTGGAGTCAGGAGTACCTGGGTTCAAATCCGGTCTCAGGCATTTAATAATTACCTAGCTGTGTGGCCTTGGGCAAGCCACTTAACCCCATTTGCCTTGCAAAAACTAAAAAAAAAAAACAAAAAAAAAACCACTTGGGAAGTATCAGTTTTGGGGAATTATCAAGAGATCCCAGAACTGAGTAAGGAACCTACAGGGTTATTTTTCCCCTGCTATAATTACCATAATAACTATTTCAACTTTGATCTTGTATAGAGACTTCATTGGGATATTTCTGTGTAACTCATCTTAGTATTCTTTTTTTAAGAGAGACAATATTTTCCCATAATTTGCTAATTATTCTAGGGCTTCAAGGTAAAATTCCAGATATGCTGGTCATTTCGTTGTCTTCAAGCATATGTCTCATCTATGACTGCTTCCAAGAAATCAGAGAAAAGATTTTTTTCCCTCTCTTCCCATCATCCTTAATCAGATCCCTCAGTTCTGAAAATGCTTTTGTTTTTTCCATCTATATGTTTCATTAATCTATCTCTTCTTTAGAGGTAAAAATATTAATGATCATGGAGATATGAAGTAGAATGATATATTGCAGAGAATTTTTAATTTGAAATTGAGACTCAGTTTTAAATCCTGCCTCAGGAACTTACAAGCTCTTAGATAGTTTCTTCCTTTATAAAAGAGTATTATAATACCTGTACTTATCTCACAGAAATATTGTTTAAGATAATGTATATATATACTCTGGAGATAGTCAGTATACTCCTAATCAGTTGATTCCCACCCTCCCTCCCTCAGGTCCTTAAAGATTAAGTAACAATGATGGCAAGTTGTTCATACATTATATTTCAAAATACATTGCAAATTTAAAAAAAAACAGTTTTTTTATTGACTCTTTAAAAATATGAAGATAATTTCCTTAATTCAATTAGAAGAGTAGGTAATTAAGTTATTGGCTAATCAGGGGTAATTTATACCTTTAGAGACCTAAAACCAAACCAAAAAAACTGAATGTATTCCCTAGAAAATCAGTGAAGGTGATTCCAAGTAAAAATGACTGACTTCTGGCAGCAGAAAAGAGAGTCAGCTGTAGTTTCAAGAAAGAATTAACCATAGCATTTGGGGTTTAAGCTTCATAGAGAGTAGCTACCCAGCTAACCCAACTGAATGAGTTGCCAAGCAGAGACACTCTATCCATGCTAGGAAAGAAAAGGTGATGTTGAGGACAAGAGGAGTGGGAAGTATGTAAAGATAACACAAGAAGAGAAGGGCATTAGAGCCCTGATGAAAGTTTGACCTTGTTCACATTTGTTCCTTAAAGGAGTACTTCAGGTGCAGCTAGGTGGTGCAGTGGATACAGCACCGGCCTTGGAATCAGGAGTACCTGAGTTCAAATCCGACCTCAGACAATAATTACCTAGCTGTGTGGCATCAGGCAAGCCACTTAACCCCATTTGCCTTGCAAAAACCTAAAAAAAAAAACAGTACTTCACTAACAGAATATTCTGTGCTCATTCTTCCTGCTAGAGCTATGTGTATTTATGAGAGGATGTCCCAAGTTTATGAAGGTAGGGAAAGAGGGGATATTTATAGCTACTGTCCTTACTATACCATCTTAGTAAATTTCTTTGCTTTGACTTAGTTGTACCTACTGGCTAAATATCAAAAGTAAGCACACTACTGAGGATTCCAGAACTATAGTTCTGGAAATGAGGATCCCACAGGAGACCCAACTTTCACCTTGTAATAAAATGGGGAATGAGACGGCAGACCAGAAGGGATGCTACATATGTAAAATGCTTTGAAAACTGATCAAAGTGCTATTTAAATGTCAGTTGTTGTAATTATTATTGTTTTTGTTGCTACGAGACCATCTCTACCCAGAATTAATGGAATATAGAAATTGATACTGCAACTCCTTTCCTTAGCCCTTTTTCCATACTCAGTGACTATTTTGAATAATAATAAATTTTTTAAATGTAATTCTGTCACTTAAAAAACATGACAAAGCTCCCTTCTCCACCCAAATACTAAAGAGATTCAAGAACCAAATAGCTTAAGAAGAATGTCAGAGGAGCAACTGCTACCAATAAACACTTCCCCCTCTCCCAATACACACTACAATTAGGAAGAGTATGTTGATATACTTTTTCTCTCTTAAAAGGATTAAAGGACTCCCTCCCAGAATTATAGATTTTGCCAAGAATTGAAGTCAAGCTTACTGACCTATAGCTTGTGGAAGTCCATCTTCTCCCCTTTAGAGGAAACTGAAATATTCCCGGCTTGTGACTTTTCATTCTACAGGATTTTTTTTTAAAGATAACTGGTTCAATAATCATATCCATCAATTCTTTTTTTTGCAAGGCAATGGGGTTAAGTGACTTGCCCAAGGCCACACAGCTAGGTAATTATTAAGTGTTTGAGGTCGGATTTGAACTCAGGTACTCCTGAATCCAGGGCCAGTGCTCTATCCACTGCACCATCTAGTTGCCCTCATATCCATCAATTCTTTTGTATTTTGTCTAGATTTGTTACTCTTAATTCATAGAAGACAGTCAATTCTCTTACCAATTTGCACATTCATTTTGAGTAGCAATTCTTTGTTAAACATTTTTTACAGCTTGGAGATTTTTCTTCTAGGTAGAGAAAATGGATCAAAAATAAGGGATGAGTAATGCTCCTTTTTCTCTGTTATATTCTTCTATTCACCCAAGCAATGAATAATAATAATAATATCCCTTCTTAGATCTCTTTCATTTTACTTCTCTTATTAAGAAATGAACAAAAGCTTTTTTTTGTTGTTCTTGGCATTCAGTGATCTCAAATCATTCTTAAGTTTAGCACCTACCCTTTTTCTCAGAGGTCTAAGGAACTCTTTCATTCTCCTTTAAGCAACTGGGTCTCACAGAGAGCTAGTTATATGCATACAATGGTTCCCTTGACTACCAGTTTTCTTTACAGCTCTCTTTAATAGACTTTTCAGAAATGCCAGATTATACCAATAAGTGTTTTCTTAAAAAGCAAATTTCTCTTAAGATAGTGTTTTGAACTGGTTTGTTTTCCAAAAGAGAAAAGATTTTAAAAATAGAGATATAAAGTAGTTTGACCACAGTTCTTACCCTTATATGTACTGCAAAATTTGATATTGTATTATATTGTTATATAAACATAGGGACAGTTTAATGTTGTCTTTTTAGGATTAAATGAAGTGTAAACCCTAAAAACTGTAAACCTTAAAGATATAGGGTTACAATAAAATGACAGCAAATATAGATAAGACTTGAAGTTTTATTTTCTGGGATTTACCATTAACCTATTCCCAAACTGAGGGAGATCAGAATACTTATACTTAGAGCTAGGGGAGAGAGACAGAATACACAGAACAAGAATAGATGAAACCTTAACCTTACTTGGAGATCATCCTATTAAGTTGATCATCCTTATACAATGCTATGTGATTAATTATTATCTCTTTCTGAACTTTAAGCATAGTGAAGACTAGACAAGTTTTCCAACATCCTAATCATTGTCTTTCTGAGTTTGTACCTACTGTGAAATGAAGGCTGCAAACTCTTTTTTATTTTTTTATAAGGCAGTGGGGTTAAGTGACTTGCCCAAGGTCACACAGCTAGGTAATTATTATGTGTCTGAGACTGGATTTGAACTCAGGTCCTACTGACTGCAGGGCCAGTGCTCTATCCTCTGTGCCACCTAACTGTCCCAAGGCTGCATACTGTTCTAAAGAAAGCAGCCTTTTTACCAGGAATAGAGTTTTGAAAAGTTTCATTATTATTATTACAATATGACAGGTTATAGATATATAGTGTTTTTCCAATCATAAAGCATTATATAAATATTTGTTATTATTATGATTATTATTATTCAATAATTATTTGTGTATATTTTGTCTCATAAACTATTAGACTATAAAATTCTTAAAAATAAGAATTATGTCTTATGCTTGTATTCTGATAAGAAGCTAAGTTCAGAATAGGTTTTTCCATAAATTATTTTGGATGAAATAATAATTTGCTTAATATTTTGGCTAGTTGTGTTAGACTAAACACAATGCCTGACCACGTAAGTTTTTTTCATAATAATCAATTAACTATAAGCTTTTTTGAATCAAAAATATAAAACATGTCAGATACCATAGTTTTTACTAAATTGGAGTACATTCAAATGGAATTTGATACGTTATATCCATAAACAGCAACAAATTTTTGTCCTTGACATACCAAAAACCACTGGCTTTCTAGAAGTAAATCTAAATATCTCTTTTCAGAATACTGAGATAATTTAATCAAATTAACTATTTAGGTGCACCGATCAGTATGCAATAATCATTTGTTCTCATCTCTGATATTAACTTGGAAAGTCATTTACTTTCCCTAGGCTTCAGTTTCTTCATCTACAAAATGAACTAAATGGTCTTTACAATTCCTTAGTGATCTGTTTCTGAATCCTACAGTCTTCTCTTGCTATAAAGGAACAGGGTAAGAGTCATTAGAATAAGACAGCTTGATTTCCATAGAAGTAGATAATAGGATCTTAGAGCTAGAAATGAAAATTTTAAACTTTTTAAACTATAATTCAAAACTTTTGAGCATGTGTCACCAATATGTGCATATTTAATTATTCTCAAACTATATTGACATACTACTATACTAATTATGTACCCCATAAACTCCCCAAAATAGGTATTTTTAAATTTTCTTTTTATTTATTTAAGGCAATGTGGTTAAGTGACTTGCCCAAGGTCACACAGCTAGGCAATTATTAAATGTTTGAGGCCGAATTTGAACTCAGGTCCTCCTGACTCCAGGACCAGTGCTCTATCCACTGTGCCACTTAGCTGCCATCCAAAATAGGCATTTTTAAAAGATGAGATGAAAGTAAAATATTTTATACTTGAATCAATAGGGAGTCACTGGAGTTTATAGAGTTAGGCATGAGCAGATTTCAGTAGCAAATAGCTGTGTGAAAAATCAATTAAAAAGGAGAGGAAATCAGGGAGACCACTCTGGAGATTTTTGCTTGAATACAAGAACCAGAGTGGTGACTGAGGGAATGGAAAGAAGAGGTACAGATGTCAATGATGTTGTAGAGAAAGAAATGACAAGATCTAGCAATTAACTGGGTATGTGGAATAAAGAAGAGTTGAAGACACCAAGATTAGGAACCTAAATGACTACTATCTTTGACAATATAGTACTAGGGAAGTTTGGGAAAGGGTGTAGTTTGAAAAGAGAGAATATAGTGAAAACTATGGTATAGATAACAACCCATCCTTACCTGCTCCTACTATGACTTGGTCTACTCCACTCAAGTAAAAAAGAGTTGAGGATGTAAAAGTCATAAGCATCTATCGCTGACCTTAAGTACAGAATCTGTACTAGGGAGGGTGCCTATTTCAAGAAAGAGGTGATTTGGACCAACAGAAAATGGATAAATTGGAAAAGGAGGAGGATTTTCCCATTGTTAGCTGAATAGCTTCTGCTAACTGTGCCTAGCAGGGTATTAGGGCTCAAAACTGAATCAAAATGGTGGAGGTTGAGAGCTTAAATAGAGGAAGGAATGGCAGGAGGGCAGAATGTTGGGGAGTTTATTGAAGATGAACCTTGCCACTGGCTATGAGAGGGAAGCAGATGTGACTCATCTCATCCTCCAGTTAGTTAGTACTAAATATATGTTGATTAAACATAGAGGATTGATAATATATTATATTATATTATATTATATTATATTATATTATATTATATTAATTATATTATATTATATATTATATTGTCTTTCTTTTTCTTCTAATTTTTACTTATGTGACCTATAATGAAAATGCATATATGGAAATCTGACTTGAAGCAAAAGATAAGAGATAAGAAGTCGAATGAATGAAGAACTCCTAT